>NC_090440.1:182486687-182614187 GCF_031143425.1 Pleurodeles waltl | reverse complement strand
ACAACAGTGCCTAGCATCACAATGGTCATAAGCACAGGGTCAACTTCAAGATGTAGTGTTGATAGACCGCCAAACATACACCTCGCTTCAGTGGTGGAACACTATAAACTTAAACAGAGGGCGGCCTTTCCAAGACCCAGTGCCTCAATACGTCATCACAATGGATGCTTCCATGATAGGGTGGGGAGCACACCTCAACCAACACAGCATCCAAGGACAATGGGACACTCAGCAGAGACAGCTTCATATAAATCACTTAGAACTACTAGCAGCATTTCTAGCGTTAAAAGCATTTCAACCTATAATAACCCACAAACACATTCTTATCAAAACAGACAACATGACAACAATGTATTATCTGAACAAACAGGGAGGGACACACTCGACACAGTTGTGTCTCATAGCACAAAAAATATGGCATTGGGCGATTCACAACCACATTCGCCTAATAGCGCAGTTCATACCAGGAATTCAAAACCAGTTAGCCGACAATCTCTCTCGGGATCACCAACAGATCCACGAATGGGAAATTCATCCCCAAATACTAAAGACTTACTTCCAAAGATGGGGAACACCGCAAATAGACCTATTTGCAACAAAAGAAAACGCAAAATGCCAAAACTTCGCATCCAGGTACCCACAGGCTCACTCTCCAGGCAATGCGTTATGGATGAGTTGGTCAGGGATATTTGCATACACATTTCCCCCTCTCCCACTCCTTCCATATCTAGTAAACAAATTGAGTCAAAACAAACTCAAACTCATACTAATAGCACCAACTTGGGCATGACAACCTTGGTACACAACACTACTAGACCGCTCAGTAGTGCCTCATATCAAACTACCAAACAGACCAGATCTGTTAACTCAACACAAACAGATCAGACACCCGAATCCAGCATCGCTCAATCTAGCAATCTGGCTCCTGAAATCTTAGAATTCGGACACCTAGACCTTACACAAGAATGTATGGAGGTCCTAAAACAAGCTAGAAAACCAACCACAAGACATTGCTACTCAACTAAGTGGAAAAGATTTGTTTATTACTGCCATAATAATCAAATTCAACCATTACACGCATCTGCTAAAAACATCGTAAGCTACCTACTACACTTAGAAAAGTCAAAGTTAGCTTTTTCATCCATTAAAATACATCTCACTGCAATTTCAGCTTATCTGCAAATTACGCACTCAACTTCATTATTCAGAATCCCAGTCATAAAAGCATTTATGGAAGGTCTGAAAAGAATTATCCCACCAAGAACACCACCAGTTCCTTCGTGGAACCTCAACATTGTATTAACGCGACTCATGGGTCCACCTTTTGAACCCATGCACTCATGTGAGATACAATACTTAACATGGAAAGTAGCATTTCTAATAGCTATCACATCTCTCAGAAGAGTAAGTGAAATACAAGCCTTTACCATACAAGAACCCTTTATTCAAATACACAAGCATAAAGTAGTTCTACAAACAAACCCTACATTCTTACCTAAGGTAATATCACTGTTCCACTTAAATCAAACAGTAGAACTCCCAGTGTTCTTTCCAGAACCAGATTCTGTAGCTGAGAGAGCATTACATACATTAGACATCAAGAGGGCACTAATGTACTACATTGATAGAACAAAACAAATTCGCAAAACAAAACAATTGTTTGTTGCTTTCCAAAAACCTCATACAGGGAATCCAATATCCAAACAAGGCATTGCCAGATGGATAGTTAAATGTATTCAAACCTGTTATATAAAAGCAAAAAGAGAACTGCCTATTACACCAAAGGCACACTCAACTAGAAAGAAAGGTGCTACCATGGCCTTTCTAGGGAACACACCAATGACTGAAATCTGTAAGGCAGCCACATGGTCTACGCCTCATACATTTACCAAGCATTACTGCGTGGATGTGTTAACAACACAGCAAGCCACAGTAGGACAAGCAGTATTACGGACTTTATTTTCAAACAACTTCAACTCCTACAGGCTGAACCACTGGGGAGATAACTGCTTTCTAGTCTATGCACAGCATGTGTATCTGCAGCTACACATGCCATCGAACGGAAAATGTCACTTACCCAGTGTACATCTGTTCGTGGCATGAGACGCTGCAGATTCACATGCGCCCTCCCACCTCCCCGGGAGCCTGTAGCCGAGAAAAATTGGTCTTGAACATTTGTAAATTTGTAAATATATCACTTTTAACCACATTATGTACATACATATTTACTCCATTGCATGGGCACTATTACTATATAAACAACTCCTACCTCACCCTCTGTGGGGAAAACAATCTAAGATGGAGTCGACGCCTATGCGCAATGGAGCTGAAAGGGGAGGAGTCCCTCGATCTCGTGACTCGAAAAGACTTCTTCGAAGAAAAACAACTTGTAACACTCCGAGCCCAACACTAGATGGCGGGATGTGCACAGCATGTGAATCTGCAGCGTCTCATGCCACGAACAGATGTACACTGGGTAAGTGACATTTTCCATATATATATATATATATATATATATATATATATATATATATATATATATATGTATGTGTATGTATATATGTGTATGTATATATATATGTATATATATATATGTATGTGTATGTATATATATGTATAAATGTGTATATATATGCATACGTATATATATGTATGTGTATATATATGTATATATATATATGTATGTGTATGTATATATATGTATAAATGTGTATATATATGCATACGTATATATATGTATGTGTATATATATTTATACGTATATATGTGTGTATATGTTTATATATGCACATGTGTGTACATATATATATATGTGTATATGTATGTATGTACACACATATACATACTACAGAGAAAAACAATGGCTACAGGGACGTTACAGTTAGGTTCACATTTTAAATGTATCAAACCATAGAAATTCACCAGTTATAGTTAGTTATCCCAAGTAACTATAACTCGTGCCCCCGCCATGCACAGTTTTCTGATAATGTCAATGTAACATCTGCAGTAAAATTATTTATCGATGATCTGATCAAAGATATTATGAGTGCTATCATTTTTCAATTAACAGTGCATGATGAGGGGTCAAATTAGTTACCTGAGTTCTCAAGCAACTATAATTCGTACTATAACTGGTGAATTTCTGTGTTTTGATACATTTAAAATGTGATCCTAACTATAACGTCCCTGTAACCTTTAGTTTTTTTTTTTTAAAGTGAATTTCTATATTTTTTTTCCCTACCTATAAGGTCCCTTAAACTTTAGTTTTTTCAGTGAATTTCTATGTTAAAAAAAAACATATAACAATTTTCATTACTAATCGTTAATAAAACCACTGCTGCGCACGGCCTATGGCCGTGCATGCCTGGGGTTGACTGCAGGGCCTGCGGCCAATCCCTCTAATAACCAATTCAGTAGTGAGGGTTGTCCAAAGTGCCTGGCCTTTGGCTGTGCGCAGCGGAGGTTGCCTGCGGATAACCCCTATAACAACCCAGTGCTGCATGCCTCCCACCCTCAGGCCGATATCGAGGGGTGGCTTTTCATTCAGGACGCTTTGAATATAATTATTAAAAAAATAACAGTCAGAATTTAAAGGTGAACGCTTACTGGGGCCTAATTTCCTTTCTACAGGAATGGGCCAATTTGCTCCAACCTACGGAGCAGATTTATAAGGCTCTAAGAGAAGTATCATGCTTAAGGCCACCACCTCCTTCAGACGCCAGCATCATAAAAGCCTTTGTGGGCCAGTGCTTATGCTTTCATGCAATATTTGGAGTGTAGGAGATAAAAAAACAACCATTCAAGTCTGCTCTGTAGCAGTCCCATAGCAAAAATAGTCCTGTTGCTGTGCTTTTACGGACAACCTAGGGGTGTTGGAACAGCACAACTTGCATGCCGGAATAAGAGGTATTTAATATGTGAAGCAGCACACCAGGTAGAGAGATAAAAAAAAAAAAAAATGCACACTCATGGAGTGTTAAATGAAAAAGGACAAGGTAGATCCTTAAATGTGAGCAGTGGAGGGATACAAGTCGGCCTATAAAAGAGTTGCAAAGAGGCTATTGTCCAGGAGAGGGACAAGCCCAAGAAGACGAAGGCAAGCCATTGAATAAGAATTGCAAAGATGAGTGACATTCAAGACAGCCTATAGCAAGCAGTGGGCAGGCTTTTGCACCCAGACGGCTAATGCTTTCTGGTGGGCCAACCCTAAAAATGAACACAGTGAGGAGAGCATTGTGAAGGAGTGCAACGCAAAGGCAGGCAGTTTAAATGAGGCAATACCACACTGGTACTGGGTCCTCTGGTGAATACTCCTTGACCAATGAGGGGAGGTATGTGTTTAATAACTGGAGCGAACATAGAAGTAGACTGCAGCACAGGTAGAAGTGAGAGACTTTTAGTTCCTGCTATACCTATGCATGCCTAGGGTTTGGTAAGTTAGTAGTCCATCTGAGAGCATATGAAGTTCAGACATGATTGAACATCACCCACTGTCACCATCAGTTAGGCATAGAAAAACCACACAAGCCCGGGAGCACAACTCATGATAAAAGTTATGTTTCCCCATTCTAAGCTGAAGTGCCTGAATATATATTGTTAAAATTGGCACATCACCAGAGAGAAGCAGCATACATCTACCAAGCTAACATTCTTCATGCAAGCTCAGCCAAGCTCTGTGAACACTATTCGTCTGCTAAGGCATGTCTAGTGGAAGTGATGAAAGTTTGATTTCACTATAGATTTCATTTTTGTCCTTCACAGTTCAAAATGTATGGGCAGGGCATTTTTATTACTGTGATGTGTTTTTTATTGTTTCCTTTAGAAACGTTTCTTCTATAATTTACACATTTCTAGCCAAACAGGTTAAGCAATCCTTTGTGGCTGGTAGTTTGTATATATCTGATAGAGACTTCCAGTTGCAGATTCCTTACCGTAGAATTTTCCCCCAGGCGTCAGACTGGATCTGGAGATTTTTCTTCGAGCAATACCCTTGCGTGTCGGTAGGTGGCGTCGGTCGACTCCGTAGGCGTCGTGGTCGCTGTGATGACATCGGGAGTAGTACATAGAGCCCGCCCTCGCGCAGTGATGTCAGTTCTTTTCTTTCCGCGCCACGCGCTGATCGGGAGAAGAGCTACCGTAGGCTATTTTTGGGGTGAATTCGACCGTTCTGTCAAAGTTTTTTGTGTGCGACTTTGGTGCGTCGAGATGTCCCCGAAGACCACGTTCAGGCCTTGTGAGGACTGCCATCGGACGATGTCTGTGACGGATCCTCATCGCGTTTGTCTGTGGTGCCACGAGCGCGACCCAAAGTTGTGCTCCGAGTGTCGGGCCATGCACCCGAAGGCTTTGAGGGAGCGGTCCCTAAAGCTAATGGCGGCCCAGCACTCGACTCCGCGTGGGTCCCGGTCTCGCTCGAGAGGAAGGTCTCGAGATCGGTTGCGGAGTCATCACCACTCGTTTTCTTCTAAATCCTCGGGTCAAGGTAAGAAGAAGACGTTGAAGAAGACCCATCGCTCTCCAAACTCCGCCCCGTCGCTCAGCTGATGTGACGTGGGACGATCGTCCACGCACTAGGCCTCTGTCCTCGGTGTCTGCATCTGGGTCGACTCTTCGCTTCCCCAGGTTTCTTGGAGCCGGAGCGACTCCCGCCCAACCAGAGTTTGACGAGGCCATGCGCCTCATATTTGGGCGGGCAGACCCCGATACTGCGCCTTTAGGCCCAAGGGGTTCGGTTGAGGGGCCTTCAGGTTCCGCGCCGGTGGCTTTGGCCCGGGCCACCGAGGTCACCTCCGGATCTGTGCACGCATCCGCACCGGTCGCACACTCGACACCTTCCCTGGCGCCGGGTCGATTATCGATGCTCCCGACGTCGGTGGTGCTCACTATCGACGTCGACACAATTCTTATCCCCGACGACTCAGAGTCGGAGCGGCGTCGGCCGACTTCGGTGGGACCTATTTGCCCCAGGTCAGATTCTGACCTTTTTCTTATGGGTACGAATATGGGGAGGAATTGGAGGGGTCCCTGGACCCTTATGAATACCAGGATGCCCCTGCTATGGACTGGGCACACGATGTGGGCGGAGCCAGTGGTCTGGATATTTCTGATGCTGGCATGCTGTCTCCTCCTACCGTGGCTACGGTGGAGGGAGCAACTTATAGTATGTGGTCAGTAGGGCAGCTGAGGTCCTCGGCCTTGAGCTACCTACTGTAGAGGTCAGGTCTAATCTCCTGACGGAGGTGCTTCAGCCTGGGGCTTCTACTTCAGAACCCCAATTACAATTCAATGAGGCCCTCACCGATGTCCTTTTGTGTACATGGTCCAAACCCAACACGGGCTCCTGTGAACAGGGCTATCGCTCGCCGCCATCACCTTTCTCAGAAAGACCCCAAATTCCTGTCCCAACACCCCACGCCTGAGTGTCTTGTTATCCAGGCTTCCTCTTCTTCAGGTGCGTTCCCTTCTGCACCCCCGGATAGAGAATCCAAAAGGCTGGAACAGTTTGGCAAGAAGTTGTTTTCTTCCTCCAGTCTAGCGCTGCAGTCTGTGAACACTGCATACCTTTTGGGCTGTTATACCCACTCCCTGTGTGATATGGTTGCGCGAGTCCTGCCGCAGATACCAGAGGAGACCCGTGCTACCGTCTCCCAAGCAGTGAATGATGGGAGAGACCCAGCGAAGTTCACAATCCATTGTGGGCTGGATACGACCGACTCTCTGGGCAGATCGGTTGCAACTACAGTGCCTTCGGCGCCATGCCTGGTTACACACTTCTGGTTTCTCGGGGCTATGTCCAGCAGTCACTCATGGACATTCCCTTTGATGGCACCCTTCTCTTTGGAGACAAAGCGGACTCGGCCTTGGAGAGATTCAAGGATTCCCGGGCATACGACTCGGTCCCTCCGGTCTTTCCTCGGCTCCTCGCCCACCACAGTCCGCTTTTCACCCCTTTCGTGAACACGGAAGGGGCTCCCTGTCGCGTCCTCTACATAGCCACCATGCCACGCACGCTGGCCAGCCTATGCTTGGCCGAGGACGCGGAATCCCACGTGGCCGTGGGACAGGGAACCAGAGGTCTGTCCAGTCCACCTCTGCCCCCACTGCAGCCTCCAAATCCTCCTAGTCTGTCCCCTCACTCCTGCCCAGTTGGTGGCAGGATTCGCCATCACCTGCCCCACTGGGAATACATCACCATGGACGGGTGGGTTTTGCAGATCATTTGGAAGGGCTACTCCCTCCCTTTCAAACATGCTCCACCACACATGCCACCATCCTTCCATCAACTTCCGGAAGATCATTTGACGCTTCTCTGCCAGGAAGTCGTGGCTCTCTTGGCCAAGGGAGCTACCGAAAAGGTCCCTGTGCCAGAAGTAGGTTGTGGTTGTTATTCCTGCTACTTTCTTATACCAAAGAAGGGCAAGGACTTACGTCCTGTCCTAGACCTTCGGGACCTGAACTACTTCCTCAAGAAGGAGAAATTCAAAATGCTCACCCTGGCTCAGGTTTTAGACCCAGGAGACTGGATGGTAGCGTTGGACTTGCAGGATGCTTATTTCCACATCCCCAACCTGCCTGCCCACAGTTGTTACCTACAATTCATGGTAGGTCACAAGCACTTTCAGTTTACCGTGCTCCCCTTTGGCCTTACCAGTGCCCCTCTGGTGTTCACGAAAGTGATGGCGGTGGTTGCAGCTCATCTGCACAGGTTAGGGGTCTCAGTCTTCCCCTACCTTGACGACTGGCTGTTGAAGACGGACTCGCCCCAAACAGTCGTCTCCCACCCAGACTGCGGCGAACCTCTTGCACTCTCTGGGATTCACTATGAACGTGCTGAAGTCACACCTGACTCCCTCTCAGACGCTCCCTTTCATCGGAGCAGTTCTAGACACAGTGCAGTTTCTGGCTTATCCTCCCGAAAAGCGAGTCCAGGATATTCAGGCTATGAATCCAATCGTTCAGCTTCGGTCTTGGGTTTCGGTGAGACTGACTCTGAGGCTGCTGGGCCTCATGGCCTCCTGCATCCTGCTAGTGACACATGCCAGATGGCATACGCGGGCTCTGCAGTGGGACCTGAAGTTCCAGTGGGCGCGCAGCATCAGGGGACTCTCTGACATGGTCCAGATCTCGGAGGGGACTGCGAAAGACCTGCAGTGGTGGCTTTCGAATCCGAATTGGGTCCACAGCCGATCCCTCTCCCTTCCCCAGCCAGATCTATCTATAGTGACAGATGCGTCACTTCTCGGTTGGGGTGGCCACATGGGATCAGAGGCCTCTGGCAGAATCGGGGCTCCATATAAATCTGCTGGAGCTCTGGGCGATCAGGCTTGCATTGAAAGCATTCCCTTCCTCTCTCAAAGGGACAGTGGTGCAGGTGTTCACGGACAATACTACCGCCATGTGGTTCTCCAACAAACAGGGAGGAGTAGGATCTTGGACCCTTTGTCAGGGGGCACTACGCCTCTGGACATGGCTGGAACATCAGGCTATTACCTTGATGGCTCAACAGCTGGCGGGCTCCCTCAAAGCCAGAGCAGACTAACTCAGCCATCGACGCAGTCAATCACGAATGGCGTCTCTATCCGGAGGTGGCACAAGGTCTCTTTCAGCAGTGGGGAGAGCCTTGGTTAGATCTGTTCTCCACCGCAGAGAACACACAATGTCAGCTGTTTTGCATGTTGGAGTTTCCAAGGCGGTACTCACTCGGAGACGCTTTTCATCTCAAGTGGAATTCCGGCCTCCTTTACACCTTCCTGCCTATCCCTCCTCTTCCCAGAGTTCTCAAGAAAATCAAGAACAATCGGGCCCAAGTCATCTTGGTGGCTCCAGACTGGGCTCAAAGAGTGTGGTATCCAGAGCTTTTGAGCCTGTCCATCGATCCTCCACTCGGACTGCCTCTTTGGGCGGATCTTCTGTCGCAGCAACAGGGGGACAGTTCTGCACCCGAACCTGTCCAACCTCCGCTTTCATGCGTGGAGATTGAGCGGCAAAAGTTTACTGCTTTTGCCCTTCCACCCGAAGTCTGCAATGTTACCTTGGCAGCCAGGCATCCATCGACTAAAACTGTATACGCCTGTTGTTGGAATAAATTTGTGGCATGGTGTACAAATCTCTTGAACCCCTTTCTGCCCCTCTGTCAGAGGTTCTAATGTTCATTCTTTCTTTAGCCCAGCAGAACTCTGTTTTGGGAACCATTTCCACCTTTCTTAGGCTACCTGATCAGCACTCACTTTTTAAATCTGCTATTGTGAGTAGGGTCTTAAAAGGGCTCACCCATTTATTTCCTCCCACTCCATTTATCATGCCTCAGTGGGACCTTCATCTTGTACTTACTTATTTAATGTGTACCCCCTTTGAGCCAATACATAATTGTCCCTTGCGGCTCTTCACATTCAAAACTGTCTTTCTGGTTGCTATCACCTCTGCTCGCAGAGTGAGTGAGCTTCAAGCCCTTCCCTCAAAACCTCCATATTTGTCTGTACATCCTGACAAAGTAGTGTTACCCACTAGAGCTTCCTTCCTTCCTAAGGTGGTTACACCATTTCATGTAGGCCAGTCCATCACTTTGCCTACCTTCTACGCACCCCCACATCCTTCCCATGAGGAGGAGAGACTCCACCTTCTGGACCCAAAAAGAGTGTTGGCGTTCTACCTCAATCGTACTAAAGATTTCCGGGTGGACCATCAACTCTTTGTTGGCTATGTGGGTGTGAAAAAAGGGAAAGCGGTGCAAAAGCGTACCATCTCTCGATGGGTGCTTCTTTGCATCAAAATGTGCTACGCTTTGGCTAAGAAGCAACCTCCTGAAGGCTTGCAGGCTCATTCCACCAGAGCAACTGCTGCTTCCACTGCATTAGCACACGGAGTTCCTGTCCTGGATATCTGTTAGGCAGCTAAGTGGGCATCCCTGCACACGTTTGCAAAGCATTACTGCCTGGATAGTCCGGTCCGTCGAGACGGCTACTTTGGTCGTTCGGTCCTGCAGGACTTTCTAGTATGATCTTGGTTCGCAGCCCACCACCGAGGATAGTATTGCTTGGGTATCTATTCTAAGGTAAGGAAACTGCAACTAGAAGTCTCTATCAGATGTACAAGTTAGTTACCTTCGGTAACGAAATATCTGGTAGAGAAATATTCTAGTTGCAGATTCCTTAATGCCCACCCATCCTCCCGGCTTGCGAAATGATTTCTAGGGACCGGGATTCCCCCTTTCAGGTCCTTAGCTCTGGCGCACCAGTCTCAGTTTTTGTAGCGGCTCTGCACTCTGGCGTGGAAAGTCGTTAAAAGAAACTGACGTCACTGCGTGAGGGCAGCGTCTATGCACTACTCACGACGTCATCACAGCGACTACGACTCCTGCAGAGTCGACCAACGCCACCTACCGACGCGCAAGGGTATTGCTCGAAGAAAAATATCCAGATCCAGTCTGATTCCTGGGGGAAAATTCTAAGGTAAGGAATCTGCAACTAGAATGTCCCTACCAGATACTTCATTACCGAAGGTAAATGAATTGTACTTTAACTGCTATTATTCATTGTTGACTTTGGATCTTACCTTTAGTGTTTGACTGTTTTGGATTGCTGCGCCTGTGTATTGCCACCGCCTCTCAAACATGTTGTAAAAGAGAATGTTTAACCATATCCTAAGGGTCAAGAATGGTTATTTTAATAAATATTTGTTTTGCTTCTGTAGAGTTCCCCTGTCAGATGTTGTGGGAGTACTTTGAAAAGCAAAGCAGAGGTGCATTGTTGGGTCCAATGCCAATAAACTATCTTAATGTTGTGATTCAGATCAGACGTTGTCTTGAAATAAAGCTTGCATCTCTTTATGGGTGTGGTTTCATCAGACTTGACACTAAAAAAGGTCAAGAATGCTTTTATTACTGGCAGATTTCTACTGGGGTACTGATTGTGATACTGATTCAGTGACTTTCTGATTTGCATCATAGAATGAAACCAAACTCCACGTAAAATCTGTAAAAATGGAGTAGAATTATGTGTTGCATTCTAGCTGACTCGTTATTAGACCAGGTCTGCCATGAGTTCACTTCCTCCTCCGAGGTTGAGTTCTACTCCTGCAATGTAGAGAGAGATTTTGAGGATTGGGGGGGAAGGGGTGCCACTGGACTCAGGAATGAGGGGACAATTCACAAGAAGCAGTGTAAGCCAAGTTCATCATAATATTCAGCACATCCTCAAGAATAGGTATGCCCTTTTTACACAGGAAGAAATTAGTTTGGTGGTGCCAGTGAGCTTGAAGTTATGCATCCAACAAGGAGATTTATTTTCACAATTCTTGCAAAAGCATGCCAAGCACAGACTGCTCCATTACCACTGGAAAATAAAGACATTTGTGCAGAAGTGGTTTCTTTAGCTTGTCCACTAAAAGGTGGTTCCCTATGAAGACATAAGCCCTGAGTGGCTTTGGAAGACTCCTCATGCAAAGCTATGTCAGTATCTGGACAAAGGTTAGAGGGTTTTCAATATTTTTGTCCCTGATATACAGCTAGTCTGTGTGTATCAGTGATGGCAGGCTAAAAACCACAAATAAATACAGCAATTTATTTTATTCTTACGTCATGCTGGAACATAGAGGGGTGATTTTTGGAAAAACAAAAGCCGAAGATTTGGAAATAAAGGCCTTACCTGCTTATTTGTGGCATGCTTCATCATTGGCCAGTCTGCCCCACCATCTTAAGATGAAACTAACATGATGGCCTCAACCTTTTGAGAAGGGAGAGCATGAGAAATGTTTTTTTTCATACAAGGGCCCCAGGTAATAGTGTAAGCCAACCTCTGTGTAAATTTGGGTATTCCCTGCATTTAAGGGGTACACAGGGCTAAGTTAAAATCAAAGCAGGATTCTACAGTGAGCTTATGTCTTGTGCATCCTCTCTATTTGTAAGTTGCCAGACTGTTTTGTCAGCGTTAAAATCCCTTACAAAAGGGTCTAGGGCCTTCATCAGGTTTAATAATGTACATCACACACTGTCCTTAAATACTTCTCTGTACATGCAGGCAAGAGTAAGTCTTACCTCTACAATCCAACAGTGTTTTATCTGTCAATAAACAAACTGAATAAGGATTATTAACGTATTTATCCTGTGTCCTGTATCTCTATTTTTTTGTTAATTTCTTTGTTTCTTATAAATAAAATCCCATTTTTCACAATATTGCAAAACTCTTGGTACACTTGTGGGTTCATAACACACTAGGCATAAGTAAAAAAAACTCAAGTGAGCATGCAAAACTAGTGCACCTATTTGCCTAAGTCTTACACAATTCAAACTTAGCACCCACACTTGCAGTCACACTTGTTCAGAGGATTAAACAAATTAGAGCTAACAAAAAACATAATCAAGAATCCACAGGGACAATTCTCATCTCATTCATATATCTGCCAGTCATATTAAGTATGTATGAAAGCCCCTATTTTTCTTGCTTTCATATGGTTATCGCTTAGGTTATTGGTCATTCCACGTACCCACCTGCCAGCCCCGTTCTGCCAACCTCTCCCTCGTCTCCGTCCCCTGCATCCATCGTACCACATCCGGCGGAAGATCCTTCTCCCACCTCGCCGTCAAAACCTGGAACTCCCTCCCTGTCAACCTACATCTGACCCAGGACCTCCTGACCTTCAGGAAACGACTCAAGACCTGGCTATTCAAGCAGTAGTAACTCCTCCCCCGCACCTTGAGACCCTAGCGGGTGAGTAGAGCGCTTAACAAGTGATTGATTGATTAGGCCATAGATAACTATGTTTTAACACCCACAACCCCCCCCCCCTTCATTCAAAAATACATTAGATCAGCCATATAACTTGCCTGTTCCTCAGTTTGTTTGTCCACCAGTGGCTTTGGAAGAAACCACAGTCAAAGCTAAGTTAGAGTTTGGATTACTGTTCGAGGGTTCCCAAAGATTTCATTATTTTTGTCTCTGAGAAACAGCTCATCTCTGTCTGTGGTAGTGAAGGTAGGCTCTCTCTTGGCCAGAGACTGTAGCTTCCAGTACCCAACAGAATGTAAAGTGCTAGTGAATCCTCAGACTCCTTCCATGAGGGTTCACTTTATTAAAGTGTAGGAAGTTGGCTCTGTATGTACTATTTCAAAGTAAGAAATAGTATGCACAGAGTCCCAGGGTTCCCCTTAGAGGTGAGATAGTGGCAAAAAGAGATACTTCTAATGCTCTATTTTGTGGTATTGTGGTCGAGCAGTAGGCTTATCAGAGGGTAGTGTTAAGCATTTGTTGTACACACACCGGCAATAAATGAGGGACACACACTCGAAGACAATTCCCGGCTAATAGGTTTTTATATAGAAAAATATATTTTCTTAGTTTATTTTAAGAACCACAGGTTCAAGATTTACAAACAATACTTTAAATGAAAGGTATTTCACGCAGGTATCTTAGGAACTTTGAATCATCACAATAGCATGTACAGTTGTGGCATAAATGGCAAAAAGTTATTTTGAAAATGGACACTGCAAAAATCAACAGTTCCTGGGGGAGGTAAGTATTTGTTAGGTTCACAGGTAAGTAAAGCACTTACAGGGTTCAAAGTTGGGTCCAAGGTAGCCCACCGCTGGGGGTTCAAGGCAACCCCAAAGTTACCACACCAGCAGCTCAGGGCCAGTCCGGTGCAGAGGTCAAAGTGGTGCCCAAAACACATAGGCTTCAATGGAAATAGGGGTGCCCCGGTTCCAGTCTGCCAGCAGGTAAGTACCCACGACTTCGGAGGGCAGACCAGGGGGGTTTTGTAGGGCACCGGGGGGGACACAAGCAGGCACAAAAAGTACACCCTCAGTGGCACAGGGGCGGGCGGGTGCAGTGTGCAAACAGCTGTCGGGTTTGCCATAGGTTTCAATGGGAGACCCGGGGGTCTCTTCAGCGATGCAGGCAAGGGGGGGGGGGGGCTCCTCTGGGTAGCCACCACCTGGGCTAGGAAGAGGGCCACCTGGGGGTCGCTCCTGCACTGGAGTTTGGTTCCTTCAGGTCCTGGGTGCAGTGTCTTTATCAGGCGTCGGGTTCCTTGAAGCAGGCAGTCGCGGTCAGGGGGAGCCTCTCGATTCCCTCTGCAGGCGTCGCTGTGGGGGGGTCAGGGGGGTCAACTCTGGCTACTCACGGGCTCGCAGTCGCCGGGGAGTCCTCCCTGTAGAGTTTGTTTTCTGCAGGTCGAGCCGGGGGCGTCGGGTGCAGAGTGGAAAGTCTCACGCTTCCGGCGGAAAACGTGTGGTCTTTAAAAGTTGCTTCTTTTTTGCAAAGTTGCAGTTTCTTTGGAACAGGGCCGCTGTCCTCGGGAGTTCGTGGTCCTTTTAGATGCAGGGTAGTCCTCTGAGGCTTCAGAGGTCGCTGGACTATGGTGGGATGCATTGCTTTTGCAGTTTTTCTCGAAGTGGGGAGACAGGCCGGTAGGGCTGGGGCCAAAGCAGTTGGTGTCTCCGTCTTCTCTGCAGGGCTTCACGTCAGCCGTCCTTCTTCGTCTTCAGGTTGCAGGAATCTACTTTCCTAGGTTCTGGGGTGCCCCTAAATACTGAATTTAGGGGTGTGTTTAGGTCTGGGAAGGCAGTAGCCAATGGCCACTGTCCTTGAGGGTGGCTACACCCTCTTTGTGCCTCTTCACTGGGGGGAGGTGGGCACATCCCTATTCCTATTATGGGAATCCTCCAAAATCAAGATCAGCTCAGGACACCTTAGGGGCTGTCCTGACTGGTGGGTGACTCCTCCTTGTTTTTCTCATTATCTGGCCTGGACTTGCCACCAAAAGTGGGAGCTGTGTCCAGGGGGCAGGCATCTCCACTAGCTGGAGTGCCCCGGGGGGTTGCACCACGAAGCCTGAGCCCTTGAGGCTCACTGCTAGGTGTTACAGTTCCTGCAGGGGGGAGGTGTGAAGCACCTTCACCCAGAGCAGTCTTTTGTTTCTGTCCTTAGAGAGCACAAAGGCCCTCACCACATGGGGTCAGAAACTCGTCTCTCAGCAGCAGGCTGGCACAGAGCAGTCAGTCCTGCACTGAACAATTGGGTAAAATACAGGGGGCATCTCTAAGATGCCCTCTGTGTGCCTTTTGTAATAAATCCAACTCTGGCATCAGTGTGGGTTTATTATTCTGAGAAGTATGATACCAAACTTCCCAGTATTCAGTGTAGCCATTATGGAGTTGTGGAGTTCGTTTTTGACAAACTCCCAGACCATATACTTAATATGGCCACAACTGTACTTACAATGTCTAAGAATAGACTTAGACGCTGTAGGGGCATATTGCTCATGCAGCTATGTATAGTGCACCCTGCCTTAGGGCTGTAAGGCCTGCTAGAGGGGTGACTTACCTATGCCACGGGCAGCATTTTGTGTGCATGGCATCCTGAGGGGGATGCCATGTCGACTTTGCCTTTTTCTCCCCACCGACACACACAATCTGCAATGGCAGTGTGCATGTGTTAGGTGGGGGGTCCCTTAGGGTGGCACAACATATGCTGCAGCCCTTAGGGACCTTCCCTGGTCACAGGGCCCTTGGTACCACTGGTACCTTTTACAAGGGACTTATCTGTGTGCGAGGGGTGTGCCAATTGTGGAAACAATGGTACATTTTAGGTGAAAACACTGGTGCTGGGGCCTGGTTAGCAGGGTCCCAGCACACTTCTCAGTCAAGTCAGCAGCAGTATCAGGCAAAAAGTGGGGGGGTAACTGCAACAGGGAGCCATTTCCTTACACAAAGGTTTCCTTGATACCTATTCTTCACGCTTTATATTTCAGCAAATGAATTGCTGTATACCCGTTATATAATGAAAACCCATTGCAAGGTGTAGCTCATTTATTGGCTCTGGGTGCCTAGTGTTCTTGATGAACCTATAAGCCCTATATATCCTCACAACCAAAAGAGTCCAGCAGACGTAATGGTATATTGCTTTCAAAATTCTGACATCGCAGGAAAAAGTTAGAGTAAAACGTGGAGAAAAATTGCTTTTTTTTTTTTCCACCTCAATTTCAATATTTTTTATTTCAGCTGTTATTTTCTGTAGGAAAACCTTGTAGGATCTACACAAATGACCTCTTGGTGAATTCAAAATGTTGTCTACTTTTCAGAAATGTTTAGCTTTCTGGGATCCAGCATTGGTTTCACACCTGTTTCTGTCACTAACTGGGAGGAGGCTAAAAGCTCCAAATATAGTAAAAATGGGGTATGTCCCAGTAAAATGCCAAAATTATGTTGACAGATGTGGTTTTCTGATTCAAGTCTACCTGTTCATGAGAGCTGGGAAGAGGATGATGTTAGCACTGCAAACCCTTTGTTGATGCCATTTTCAGGGGGGAAAGCACAAGCCTTCTGCAGCCATTTTTCCCATTTAAAAATAAATTTAAAAAATTACATTTTCACTGTGGTTTGGCCAATTTCTTGGTCTCCTCCTGGGGAACCCACAGTCTCTGGGCACCTCCAGAATCCCTACGCTGTTGGAAAAAAAGGACGCAAATTTGGCGTTAGTAGCTTATGTGTACAAAAAGTTATGAGGGTCTAACTGCCCCAAATAGCCCCAAAAAAAGTCCTTGCACCTGAGGGGGAAAGGACTGGCAGCAAAGGGGCTAATCCTGACTGCAATCTGCTCGGCCCATTTTCTGCGAGGACTACAGCATATTTGCAGTTTACTTTCTAAATGTTAATCTCCCATGGAGGGTTTTGGATTGCAGCAGAGGGCACCATATGGTAAAAGGCCTCCTTATAATATACAAGCATACCTTGCCATCTTGTTGACAAGAAACTTATCGCTGACTAGAACATCGGGACATGACCACATATCCCATGCCAAAAAGACATGGTTTGAAAAATGCTCGCCGCCACACAAGTCCCTGCTAGAGCAGTAGTTGGTGTTCGCTTATGTAGCTTTTGGGCTCTGGTCATCAAAGGTCATTTTTAGATTGGGGTTTCTGTCTGTCGTACCTCTCCTAGGGCTGAAGGTCTGCAAAAACACTTTTGAAACGTGTAAACATGAGCCTCTCGTTTGAGCCACTTAGACGTCATGTCTTGGGTGCGTGTGTGGCACAGGCCCAGTACTCTTTACGTGTCATGGCCTGCACGAGTCTACGCGGACGACGGGTGGACAATGATACACAGGACACATAGTGGCTGTCAACTAACTTCCGAGGGAAACCCTCGGGGTCTGTATTAACTTGGGACGCTACGTAATGGTGGGGACCACAATGCATATACTTGGGAGGGGATCTTGTTCTGAAACTCCTCTCACTGACTCGTGACTTGGCACGACCCATCTCACAGCACATACCACTTGGTCAGCAGCACACACCAGTGTCGTCCTACAGCTCCTAGACTATAGCACCACTTCGGTGCACTATGCTGCTTTCAAATAACACGTGCGATTGATTGCCTACAGCGCCCTCGAGATGGATTGGCAGGTTAGATGGAGAAAAATAAAGCTTAACATTTAACAAGAACGCGGGTCAGAGAATGCATGTCGCATGGAGAACTTAATGTACCAGACCTAAAATACAGAGTGTTGGGATAAAGTAAACCTGGACCAGAGAAAGCAATACAGGATGGGGTGGATAGCACAGAAACACAACGATGAGGCAGGCATTAACATGGAGCGCAGGAGGTGTAGAGAAGCGCCACCGCCTCCTTTCGGTGGAAGACCAGAGGGAGCATGCTACACGTGAAGGGCGAATACATGCTTGATTATCTTAAACTGATAAAGCTAATAAATAGCGTGCAATTGTGAGTGACACACATCCGACGGTAAGCGGTGGGCGAAATACAGGCCCAGGTCGGCATTCGGAATGTCACCCAATAGGTCTGTGTCTGCGCTGTCTGGTAGGCTTCGAGCTCAAAACAAAACAAAACTGGTTGTTCTAAAGACCGTAATGCGTAGAACCCGAAGGGCACAGGTGCAGCATGACACTCCGTGCTGACCAAAGCGCCTATGTGAGCCCGATGCGTGCCACGCAACTACTGAACTCTGAATAGCCCCGTTTTATGGAAGTCGTAAAATGTGCAGTAATAACATGCAACATGAAGTATTATTTCAGCGACTTGTGCGGGGCCCTGGCAGTAAATGCCCCACCTCGCCAGCACAAAGGCGCCGCGAAGTGGTCGGCGTAGGGTACGGCGCTCGCTGCTGCAGCTCTCGAGCAGGGCTTCCTGGCAGGAACCAGTCCGACCTGTTGGGCCTTGCGTGTGTGGGAGCTTGGGAAGTGCTCTCGGCGCTCACACGCTCCTGTCAAGGAGCAATTAGAGTAAAGTGTTACATTGGTGCAGAACTGTTGCCTTACACGCCAGGAAGCGCGCCGAGCGGCTGTCATCGCTTCCCTCCAGGGCTCGGAGCATTAACCCTTCAGGTGGCAGCCCACAGCCGCACGGGCATCCGTTCTGCAAATGAGCATTGACCCTCCGTTATGTTCTGCCCGTTGATCTGACGGTCACCAGTGCGTGACAGGAGAAAGGGGAAGACTGCTGAATGTGTAACTTGGTGTTGGGGATGCCCGTTCCTCGCCCCGATTTTTTTTCCTCCCAGTTTTAGAGATAAATGATTGATTCAGGGACAGTTTAATCAAAATGCAGAGGGATAGGGCTGGCATGAAGTTACTGGCCTCACTCTGACCTGTGCAGAGCGGCCGAGAATGGAATGGGCGTAATAGTGAACTCCACCCATCAAATGCCAAGAACTCTAAATGGGCAAGAAAGCGTTGGCTCATGTCTCACCCAAGGGCGGATTCATCCAAAAGTAGTGGATTGAATTTGGCAAAACAAAGGGGCCAGAGGTTAATAAGCATATAGGGTGACCCATAACCTCTATGGTGATTCCCCAGGGAGAGCAGAGGGTGGTCTGAAGCCCTATCACGCCTCAAGTGATCCTCTGACACCGTTGAAGGAATGTGTTCGTTGTAGTTCACCTCCACTTTTCCAGTATCTAAATCATATCGTCGGATGTGAGAGTTGCCTCCTTTACACGAGGCTCTTGAGTGGGGTGCAGACACATACCATTTAAAGCTCCGCTGTGTTTGCTAAAGTGTAAAATGCTCTGGCCCACAGGATTTTTTACCAGAGCACATAAACATTTGATGAATCGTGCGCTAGCCCCCGTATGACACTGGCCCTCCGTGACCTGAACAGTATCACGCGGTGTTTCATAGGGGAAGGAACAGAGGAGGTAAACCTTGCGTGCTTACGGAGCCTGGTTAGGGGTTTTGAGCAGTGCCTCTTCTGTGACCGGTTTTACCTGCTTCACACGAAAGTTTTTTTTCACTCGTCCCCGGAACCCAGTGCGTTTCACACAGACAGGACAAGCGAGCGCCACGTGTTTCTTTATTGAAAACATTAAAACAATAGAACAATGTCACAAGCTGCTATTTGTGTAAAAAAAAAAAAATGTTCCACATCTTGTGCAACATTATGTCTTACTTGAGGGGAACTTCTTCAGTGATTTCCGCATATTCTCCACTGCCTAGTGCAATATAATGAGCTCAGCACCAAGAAAGGTAGCAGCCTCTTTCCAATATATAACATATATGATTCAACTGATCCTGCAGATGTCTGCGAAGTTGATCATTTCCTATGGACAGCAGCAGAAATAAAACAATGTAAGCAATACATTTCAAATGTAACCTTCATGTAGAAATTCTAGTTCTTGAAACTCTCTCTGGCTTCTCCTCTAGGTTCCAAAGCCAGATGGAGAATACTATGAAGGTTCATTGGTCAGAAATGTTGTTTCTCCTCACAACCCTATGTCCTGGTGCTTGCCCTGATTAACCAAGTCCCCTGTGTCCTCGATTCTCCAGTGGTAGCCATGGTTGAGCTGTCAAAGCTCCCTTCAAGAGTTTGTAAGGGAGTTAAGATGATTGCCCAGTTAGTGTTTCAGGCTGGACAGGTGAAATGCTAGCTCTTAAAGTAGACATGTGAATCTAGAATTAGACCAACATAATGTATTCTTGATAGATAAATGACCCCCCATCACGTTATACTGTTTTCCTATGAGACCATATATGCAGCTTATTGTAATTCTAGAGTGCTGATGTAATTTCTAATTTTTGTACAGTGTAGTACTTTGGTTAGTTATTATTAGTTATGTTTGATATTAATTAATAGATAACCACAGTAAATGGACATGTTGGCCAGGCCTTGATGTTTGTTGACCTCAAGGCAGATTAGCAGGCTAGCTTAGTATGTTTTGGCTCAACCTGAGATCAAATAACAGTTAGGTACTCAACTAGGAAAGTCCAAATATTTTGGAGAGCACTGAGGCTTTTTCTCCAGAACAGTTGCTGCCCAGAGCCTCCTTGGACTCCTGGTTAAATGTAGGGGCTATGTAATTAAATTCCAAGGGCAGAAGATTAAAACTGGTTAGCAACAGTGTCCTTTATACTGGTACCTCTGTTGTGTTGGGTTATTACAGGCTCATGCCTTGAAAAAGGCCAACCACATCTTGAATATATCAGTAACTTGGAGGTTTTGGGTTCTCATTTGGTCAGGTGAAAACTTTAAGACCTACCGGTCAAACGTATAAGCCCATTACTCTGATAAATAGATATCACAGTGGTGCTTTAAAGGCATTGGCTTCATTTTTGGGTAGAGTTCAAGGATCCAGTAGCAAAAGAACTAGAAGCAGCCAGAAGTTACCAAAAAGTCTCAAGATCAGGAATCAGAGACCCCCCCCCCTGCAACTTTCTGGGCACCCTTTGAGCCATGCAAGGAGGCAATCAAATGCAGGTCGTCCTCCTAACATATAGAGATGAAGTGCCAGCAAATGAGATCTCCACTGGGGCAGGGGTTAAGAGGTTCTTGTGAGTGCAAGGGTGAGCAAGCCTGCTAGGGAAGGTCGCTACTCTGGGATCACCCTTCTAAGCTGTGAAGTGCTCTTTGGCTGCATGAGCGGTCTCTGTGCCTTCCCTTGTGGACACAGACCACACAGTCTCTTGAGTAGAACAGACATGACCTCAAAAACACAAATGTTTTAAACACTGCTGTAAGAGGGGTTCCCTCTGCAGGCAAATACAACTGATTTACTCCCATACTTAACAGCCTTCCTTGGCTATCCTTCACAACCACAATAACTTTTAAACTGTGCTGTCTTTTACACAGGATGGCATGGTGAGCAAAAAAAAAACGATGGATTAAACCCAGATCTTTGACTGGGGTAAATATTTTTGTATTGTTCAGAATTCCGTTCATCAGCTGTCTTTTTTTTGCTTTTGTCGCCCTAAGTGGGAATATGCCCAGACGTGCTCACTGTGCCACTGAATTCAAGCTAGCCTAGCTGATGGTGGGTGGTGATACCCTGAAACCGGTCCTCTTGTTGTTGAAGAAGAAATAAAGATGCAACACAATTCTGGTTGGCAATATAGTATAGGTTTTTATCCGATATGTCCGGCAGGTCAGATCAGCTCTGTAATTGAAACTGAACTCAACTACAACATACGAGTGTCTTAAATAGTCTCAAAACCACAATGGAGTCTTAATCATCGGTATCCATATTAAATGAAGCTTTTGCTCTAAAACATTATCGCTAATAATTTCAGCAAGAAACAGTAGTTTTTCCCCCAAATACATCTAACCACACATTACAAAAATGTGACTGAAGTGCATCTGCTATTGCTACATTTCTAATAGTAACCACAGTGTCTTTTAGTCTTGTGCTAAGAAGCAAATCAGCATTTCCTGATCTGTAATATGTAAAAAAAAAAAAAAAAAAGGCTTATATTCCCTCTTATTGCTGTGATCTCCATTCTTTCTCAGAAGCGGGCGTTACAATGTGGCCTATGATTTGTGCTGTGGCCTTCCATTTCTGCTGTGTTACTAATTATATTTATCTACTACAACGTATGCCTTTCATCCAGGCCCCACTCTGTTCTTGCTCTCTATTCTGACATCATAAACAGTTTGGGCTTGTTTGTCCTTGATCACATACAATTCTGCACTTTTTGTTTCTGCTGATCCCTGCATTAACAAGAGTGAACCTTGTCTCTTTTCTTCATTTACTGTAGCACTCTGTAATTGGTTGGGCTCTATTTTCTGTAATAAAGTTGAGTTCATACTGTGCTCCCGCCTCTTCTGCCTCCTCTTCTACTGGGCAAATGAGAGGGGAACTTATCACATGGGTGTCAGAAAGCCTTACATAATTGCTTTATTTAGAGGGCTGTATTTGTGTAGTTTTCCAGACACCCAGTTTATGATAGTGAGTTAATGGCATCACTACCTTAGACAGTGAACGTTTTCTTTCAATGAGGTCTATCTTTCTAATCTCCCTATACTTTAGTATAGGAGCAAAAGTACCATAGTATCTCAAGAATCAACTTCTAGAGCCTTTCTCTGCGCTTCTAGCACTGATTGGTAGATCAGCTGCAACTTGTACAGGCAACTACTGGGTGATATTTGCTGTGTCTATAGACAAGACCTTCCAGATAAAGCTTAAACCACTTTTTAACATGCACCAAGTCTTCCATCATTTGGGTTCATCGTTTGTAACAAATAAATCCATCGAAATTGAAGGCCTGGAGATCTGCATCCAGCCAATGGCCTTCAGGTGATTTCCACCCCCACCTTTCTGGCTCCTACAAAAAGTATATACTACAAGACGATGATTCTCTGTGCAAGACGCCAGACTTACAAAAAGATCACCTTTAGGACTTCTAAACACCATCTATCTTCAAGACCACTTCTTTTTCACCAGTATATTTAAAACACTGTTGTGGTACAACTCTCAATGACAGTTCCAAGAATACACCTAAGTAGGAAAAGTATGGTCTAGAAATACCATATAAATAACAGAATTAGATGACTTAAGCCCCACTAAGAACTGTATGGAATACTATGCATTTCTCATAACAGCATAGTCTAAATTAAAAACCCTTTGCCTTCTGGCATCAGAGGGGAAAATATAAAGTAAAGCAGGGGTGAGAAAAATCTCTATGGTAAGTTCAGGAAATCTTAGGGGAACAATTATTTGTGTTTACTCAAAGCATCTCTGCCATGATTCCACTTACCCCCTAAGAGGTTCCCTGTTTGTGACATTTTCACTTTGTGTTTCCTAATCCAGAGAGCGTCCAGATAGGTCATGCAGTACTACCAAAACTAAATTGGATTAGACTGTGGCAGTTCAGTGGAGAACAAAAATGTATTTCGTTTCGTCATAAAAGAGAATAGCCTTCATGGAGAGTAATGAGTAGCAGTTTTTATTCGATGCAGTGAGTTAAAACCATTTCTCCTATACCACCTACCCCACTTCTCCCAAATGCAAATCCAATCTGGTTACCCCTTAACCCGTTTTTTTGTTTTTAAACTACATAAGTGTGAGGGCTTAGTACAGCCAGTCTTGCACATTTGGAGGGCTACCCCTTTCACTCAGTCAAGAGGAGTCATGGGTCGGTTGGGTAAGCTGGTTTCCTGTGCCATTTCCCCACTTCCTTCTTCCTGCAGACGTCATGCACTAGCCTGGCTTTCCGAACTGAATTCATATGTAATTAGCCTGTCAACTCTAGACTAAACCAATAACAGTTTGCCAATCAGAAATTTTAAGGAATAATCCACCACTGATTAAGCACACCAAAACCAAATATATACTGGAACCATGATCCTAGGATGGGTATATCTCCTTGCCCCGCACGATAGCAGGCCACATAACATGATCAAGACTGCTTCTTTCTCCTTCCAGCAAAAATCAAGCTGGGGTGAAGATCCGTTGAATCAACTGCCAACTGCAGTACGGCTTGAGGAACTGGGGCCTCTAGCACAAAATGCCAAGAGACGTGCAAGTGAATGATGCATCAGAAAAATACTATTTTACACAACCAGAGAGCCATGCAAGAGAGTTAAGACTGCATGCATTTAATCCATTTATATAGCACACCTGGAACGACAGGTGTGATAGACTGGGGAAGGAGTAGCTGTTTTTAACAAGTGAGCACGGGACCCACGTCTGGGCATACTCTTCCCACTTGGGGCGACAGAAGCAAAAAGAAAAATAATTGAAGGACACAATGCTAAACAATGCAAACATTTACCCCCCACTCGCAGATCTGGGTTAAATCCATCGTTTTTTTGCTCACCATGCCACCCTGTGTACAAGACAGCACTGTTTAAACGTTATTGTGATTGTGATGGACGCCCAGTGAAGGCTGTGAAGTATGGGAGTAAAGCAGCCGTATTTGCCTGCAGAGTGAAGCAGTCTTACAGCAGAGTTTAAAACATTTGTGCTTTTGAGGGTATGTTGGTTCTACTCCAGAGACTGTGGGACTTGTCTCTACAAGGAAAGGCAGAGACACAGCTCACACAGCCAAAGAGAACTTCACAGCATAGAAGAGTGATCACAGAGTAGTGACCTTCCCTAGCAGGCTTGCTCACTCTTGCACCCACAAAAACTTCATGTAGAGATTTTATAAATGCATTATGACAGGCAGTACTAAAGCCAAGGTTGATAAGCCAACACATTATGTTGTAGTGTAACATAATCAGGGTTCTACTGCACATAAAAGCCAAGTAATGGACTTGACTGAGATGACGGTCACAGTGCTGGTTTGAGCATTTTTGCCAAGATGAACTAAAGTTTAATATAAAAATTGATCCACAGGTTGCTGGCTGTATCAGCTGGTTCAAGAGTTGAACCCAAGGACTAGGGGCACCAAGTATAGGCCAGAAAACACAGTAGACTTCAAAGACTAGAATTTGTGGGTTTTTTTAGCTAATTTAATTTGATTTTTCTCTGGATCTGCCTCCTGGAGGCATTTTTAAAATTGTGTTTGAAGATGAGACATCAGAAAATTGGTGGATAAGCTCTGTCATTTGCCAGCAGTAAACGTTAAATTCTATTCATGCACTGAGCCAGTGAAGTCCTGTACATGGTTGGGCTGAGGCTAGACCCATGGTGAACTAACCCTCCCCACTAAGCTAGGCAAAAGGCATGAGCAACAATTTGAAAAAAGATGTCAATCTTACTTATGTATGATAAGAATTGTGATCACACTGGCCTCTTTAGTAGGCTTTGGAATAATTACACTTCAGGATTTATTTTTCTTAATTCTATACACTTTCCTCCTTCCTAGTAAGATTCTAGTAGGAGTGTCTCATTGCAGGAGTTCTAGATATCATGGTGGAAGAAATAGTGTCTCATTTCAAATGGTGGAAGACTGTATATATCTTCATAGTGGTTGCAAATATGTGCGCTGTGGACCCCGGTGCGCCGTCAAAGCTAGCCAGGGACGCCACAAACAGAAGCTCACTGGGGTGGGTGGGTGGATAGGGGGAATGGGGTCGATGGTGCGAGCCTCTCAAGGCCTCTGAACACCTGGAAAGAGACCCGACCAGAAACTTAATCCAATACTTCAAAAGCAAAGATGACCCCATAAAACTGACATTAGACACAGAAGTCATAATAACTGTACAGCAGCACCTCACACTAAGCAGAACTGTTATTCGTAGCCAGGGGCAGTTTCTTTTTTTTTTTTGTGCGTATTTTTCTATAATATACCTCTAAATTCCTCGCACTGATGGTTTCCTTATGGCACTACTATTACATTAGAGGATGTCAGTGCACTTTGTAAAAGCAGAGACCGGGATCTCTGATAAATATATAAAACAATGAAAGAAAAGTAACAAAGGCATAGTTGGTAATTTCTATGTTTTCTTGATTTCTCCGGGCCTCAGGGAGAGGGTTCCAGGTGGACTGTAGGGAGAGCCCAGGAGCAGTTGTAGAAAATGTTTTGGTCAGAGCAGAGGGGATGATCAATTGTCTCAAAGATGAGCATGTGGGAAAACCATTGACTTTTTCCACAATATATGGCTGTGCTCAAATAGGGGATGTTCTGTGTTGAGGTTGGCATTTGTTGAATGAGAAAATGTAGACCACACGGTGTGAGGCAGCTAAACTCATGTTGGGGTAGTGACTGTTAGTGTTGGCACTTTATATATGGCAGACACCCGTTCTTGCTTTTATTAACATACTATAGGAATAGGAGTAAAAGCTACCAACATGAAATGTTAAAATATGTTGTGATCTTGAACTAATGGCCGCTCATCACAATGTCAGTTGTGGTAGCCTCAAGGTCCTGACCCTAGGATTACATCTATGATTATAATACCTTAATTGTCTTCATCCAAAATTATTTTTAGGTAGAAAAATTGAAGTATTCTTGAGTCTGGGCTTACAATCTGACACACACCACACCACATGGGAACCACTGTTTTATTAGGATAAACTTGACATGACTAAAAGTATAAAGATATGTATGTGGGAAACCATCCGAGATATAGGGAATATTTTAAGAGTTTACTGTACCTTTTTGTGTGATTATATGACAGATGCCTTCTGTGGTCATTAGATTTACAGAAAGTAGTCAACATCAAATCCTATGTGGAAGACAACTCTTACTTTCCCTGGCAAGACTCTAGACACACAGACCAATTTCTCCACCTGCATGACTGAAGTTGCCAACTGGATGGAAACCAACTGTTTCAAGCTCAATACAGACACGAGAAAAGTATTAATCTTCGGCACACACCCCACTCTGGGACTCCACCTGGTGGCTGACTAATTCAGACCCGCACCTATCCTGGCAGCCCACACAAAGAACCTCGGAATAGTAATCCATAACCAACTCACCATGAGCGGCCAGGAGAATGCAGTGTCAGTCTTCTGCTTCCACACACTCAAGTCGATCTTCAGATGGCTTCCCATCAACACATGCAGTAAAGTCATCCAAGTCCTCATCATCAGCAAGCTGGACTACAGCAACACACAATGTTGGAATCAACGCTTACCTGACAAGAAGACTCCCAACCATACAAAACTAAGCGGCCAGCCTCCGTCTCAACCTCTTACCCCGCACTCACATCTCACACCTCAAAAAGTTCCATGGGCTCCCAATCCACAAATGAGCACTCTTCAAACTTATCATGCACACATACAAAGTCTTACACAAAATTGTCTCAGAGGACGCCCCAACAATCACATAAACTTCCATAAACCGACCAGACACCTCCTTTCAGCCGAACTCCTTTTCCCGCACATTACCTGCTTATGCGGAACCAGATCTGGCGGTTATGCCTTCTGCCTTCCTACTATAGCCTAGAGTGACCTGACCCAACACATCAGATCAGCCTTCACAGTCCTTGATTTCCACAAGAAACTGAAGTCATGGCTCTTCACCTAGCCTCTTCCCCGCCTTTGCTCATACAGGTTGTGCTTCAGCACCAGTATACCCTCCCAGGGGAGTCTGTGCTATACAAATAAACATAACATAGAATGGATTGATGAAAAAAAGGACATTGTGCTAGAAGATGAAGGGTGTGGGCTGGTTTGAGCATTTTTGCCTGGGCTTTTTTGGGTAACCCGTCAAGTCTTCACTGCCTATCTTTATGGGAACTAGTTACTTGAAAAATGCAATGGCTAAGATTTCTACTTTTGATAAGCTTACATTCCCCTATATATTTTTGCTTTGGATCAAAAGCTCAGTTGTTAATTGGCAGGCGATCATAGAACAGCCAGGAGATTTACGGAGTTTCTTTGTTGTCACGATCTTCAAAGAGGCTTCCTAGGGCGCCTGGTTAGGAATTGTAATATCAGAGATTTATTGTTACGTTTACCCACAGTTATGGAGAATTTTGTTCTAATATAGTAAAAAAAAACGTTGTGTAACAAGGCCGGTTTGCTTTCAAGCAATCTAGATTGCATTTTATGTCTTCATTCTTTGTGAGTGTGAAGTTCACCGCTAGTGCTGAGTAGGATTTGGAAAAGAGAACAAATTGGATTTTTTCAGAACCTGTACTCTTTGGAGTATGCAAATGGTGTGAATTGTCAACGGAAACAAGCTGCGAACAGATTTTCGTCGTGCAATTTGGAAGAAGTTTGCTGTAATATGTTTCTTTAAAATACTTAACGTGCCTATACAATATTTTCTAAATTCACATGAGCAGGTAACTGATACATGATCCGGCTAGTTTATATGTTACATACACAATGTTTGCGTTTGATTTTTAAACGAAAAATTAACTTTGTTTACTATTAATGATTGCACTTTGGGGGACAGGGTTTATTCTTTACAGTACGAGCGCTCTGCAAGCTATTCAATTCTTGGCGCCTCTCTGTAAAAGATACTTGTTGAAGTCTGTCTGCATCGTAGCCTCTGACTTTTGTATAAATTATTAGGCCAAATGAGTGTTAATTTTTAAAGATGATTAAATCAGTTCCCCTTTTGGTGGGAGGTAGACCCAAGTGTAAAGTTTGTGCATACCATATCGGAAAAGGCTAGTAAAGGTACTCAGTGTCACTCGAGATTCATGAGTTAAGTAATGCTTTGCTAATTGGGAACTGATGTGAACCCACCAACTGACTCCACCCCACCACAGGGCACAGAAGAGCATCCAAAAGCTAAGCATCCTCGTTATTCTCTTGGTTGGGGCTGTCTGGGGCGTAATAAAGGCCCCCACTGCACAGCAACCTGGCATAAGAGCCCGTAGGTGAGTCCAGCGGGGGCCCCCTGCAAGTACTTTGCAGGCCCCCTACCCCTCTCAAGTTACGTCACGCCAGTAGCGTGTGTGAAGCAGTTCTTAGATTTTTTCCTCTTCTGTAATTGTGTTAAGTGGTCCTCTCTGAAGATTCGAAAATTGATGGGGTCTTTCTTAGGCCAAGTGAGCTTTGTTGTGTTTATGTTGTGGCCCTTCACCAAAGTGTGTTTGCAGTTACACTGGCAACGCTTCGGCAGATACAGTCCCTATTGAGGTCTGTTCATTGTTAATTTGGGCACACAAGTTACAGCAGCTCTTAAGTTGTTTTCTCCTTTTGGCTAGAGATTTGGCTTGTACCCAGGTGGAGCCACCCATCTCGTGCCAAAGCCCAAACCCGCTGGCTCTTGTTACTTGTCAGATAAGCCGAGATGCGTGAGAGAAGAAGCCTTTGAACTACTTTCATTTGCTAGCGGCAGATGGCAAAGTTCTCCACCCTTTTGCACACGACAGCCACATAAGTGTGAAGTGATGCCTTGGGCACGAATTCGTTCTCAGTGTTAAGTTGGTAGAGGGGTACTTCATGGAATTAGGGTTTGAAACATGGCAGTACCTCTCCTGCCTGCGGCTCCCCCACACCCCTTTGGCTGCAGCAAAAGATTCTCGCTGTGTTGTAGACACATTACCCATTCATCATTAGACCCTTTTTTTTGTAAAACAATTGCAGGTCCTTTCTCATTTGTTTAAGCTGCTTATGGTATCCTTAGGTGGTATGTCTCTTTAGTGACTGATGGCCCTGTGAGTGGAACCATGAGAACTGATGATGATTGTAGTGGTGCCTTTCCTAAGGAGAAGTACACATCCTCATTGTTGGGACAGTCCAAAACCGAGGTTGGCAGTCCTTCCTACAAGAGAAGTTAGGAATAATGGGTATTGCACTGGCACATGGACTGTGACTTTGGGAGAGACTGGAGAGAATAGCCACACTTTCTGGGAACACTGTTTTTGTCCTTCCTGGTTCTTCTGTGAATCTGGGCCCATTTGAATAGAATTGGCCGTGGTGCAGAGGGTAATTATGTAATGTTTTTTATATTTACAGAAATGTACAGAAACATCTACATAAAGTCTTCTGGGTAATTATGATGCAAGCAGATCTATATCTCAGTCGCCACTGTGTAGTTAAAGTTAGGACTTGGTTTATATACGAATTTTTTTTTTTTTTTTTTTGGTTCCTGATAAATTTCATTCCCTTTTGACTGATCTTCTCAAAACTGTCCATAAAAGATAGCCACAGGAAAGCAGTTAACCCAGTATTGGAAGTCTTCCATTGGAAGTGATTTGTATAGTGTTTGGAGGAGACTAGTTATCTCTTATGGGAAGGTTTCAGATGTGCGAAGCAGTACTTGCATAGCACTTTATCAGAGATTAGAAAGATGAGCGAAATTTGCATGTTTAGTAAAAGTCTGGAGGTCTTCAGTGACAAATTTGTGATGAACGCGCTATGGAATGGAATGAGGGGGCGTTGGTCCCAGCATTGGATGGAGAATGGAGACAGTCAGTGACTCACATGGAAACAAGGATGCATCGATTATTATACCCATAAATTATCATTTATTACATGTTTCTTTATTGAATACTTAGTTACACCTTAGAAACAATATGATGAAAATCATTTAGCTAAAAGTCTTTGCGTTTTGTTGTGGGACAATAGGCTAAATGCTTTGAGCCAAGATTTCAAAAAGTCTTTAATGCAGTCCTTATCAATTGTGTACTGTAATCTTTCCAAAACTTGTGTTCATTAATTATTTCTAATGGTTTTTGCAGAAATTGCCTGCATTGTGTTGTCTTGTTTCTTTAGGCGTACATATCTAGGCAGATATCCGCTGAACAAAAAGCAAAACCTGCAATTAAAACCGCTGTTAATCATGACAGTGTCCTTATCAGTGCTATATTTGAATATCTTCACTCTGTTCAAAATTGTCTATTATGCCTTCGAATTTTATATACCATGTGAGCATCCATGTATTGCAACTATGCAGTGGTTTATTAAGTTAGAATGGCATCTCTAAAATATGATACGTTTGTAACCCTTGCAAATTTTGTGAAGATCCCAGGCACGTCAGCGAAAATATTCTGCACTTTGTAAGAACTAATAGTTTAATTAGTGTCTTCCCTAATTGTATGATTCCCGATGACTTCGCCATGTAGGAGTCCGTGCACAGTCCTATCATTTTAGAATAAACGGGAAGAACATCAGTGAGTCTTATTTGCAGATTTGGCAAGATTTGCATTTTTGTGTGCAATTTTTTTGGGATGTCAACGAGATTTTCGAGTTTCATCTGATTATTGATGCTTATTTCTTCATTTAAGATCGTTAGTTTGATGGTCGTAGGTGCTGCTGATTAATGGTTTCCTTTCTGTTTTCCTTGTGCAGATGCTGGACTCATTGTCCCCAGTATCTCCTACGAGTTGCACAAGAAGTTGCTTGCTGTGGCAGAGCGGCATGGGCTCTCTGTGGAACGCCGGTTGGAGATGTCTGGGGTTTGTGCCAGTCAGATGGCACTCACCCTTCTTGGAGGACCAAACAGGTAAAAGACCCTATCTAGCACGCACGGTTGATGCAGTAACTGGACAGATATGCAGGTAGATGAAAGTCTTAATCAGATCTTTATCACATGCGGTTTGGGACGCTTCATCGGGTATTCTTTCAGCCTATAGGTGCAGCACAACTTCCAGGAATATTTGATTACGTTTTGTTGTATATTTTTTTTTAATAAAGATAAACTTGGTTTTGTCGGACTTCCTTTGCCTTGCCATACACCCCATGCACTATAGCCTCAACCCTAACACATTTGCACAAACACACACACCTATTTAGATCAACGTTTGGCACTTCAGCATTCACCATGAGGCCTTCCTTTTTGTTCTCACGAGGTGTTTTGCTAAGGACCTGCCCAGCCTTGTTGCAGAGTCTCTGTATGATCAAACTTGTATCTCGGGGACCACGTCTGCTGTGATCTTTGCTGAAGAGAATAGCATTGGTGAACCAATCCTCACTCCTATTAAGGGAATTAATGCATCTTTTGGTGGAAGATGGCTGTGGGTAGGGAAGTGGGAGGGGACTTTTCTGCAGTATTATGCAGTATGGTGGGCTTGCAGATTGTATGCCAACTTTTTAGTTACAAATTTTGATATATTTCTCCTTTTTTCCTTTGCAGGCTGACCCCCAAAAATGTTCACCAGCGGCCCACTGTGGCGCTGCTCTGTGGGCCACACGTGAAGGGGGCACAGGGCATCAGTTGTGGGAGGCACCTAGCCAACCACGATGTTCATGTGATCTTGTTCCTGCCTAACTTTGTCAAGATGCTGGAGTCTGTGACCAATGAATTGAACCTGTTCAATAGAACCCAGGCCCAACATGTTTGTAATGTTAAAGGTGGGTAGAAGTGAAATCATTAATCTGAACACGATTTAACATGAAAGAGTAGGATGGGATATGAGAAGCTGAGGTCGATTGGTGTGTGGGTGGAAAGTATGGAAGCTGTACTTGTTCTTCAGGTACATGGCAGCATTATCTAAATCAGGTGTCTCCAACCAGTCTAGCGTGAGCTACCAGTAGCTCCCAGACACCTTCAGAGATGCTCACAGCCTGGAGTAAATTTTTAAATAAACATAGGGTCACATTTTTTATTTTAAAGTTTAGGGAAAGTTGTGTCTATTTAACATTATTATCATCAGGCTGCAGTTACCAGGGCCTGATCAGGAGCAGTGCTGTATTCAGATTTATGACCCAGGTCACAGAGGTGAAGAACTGAAGCACTAAGCAATTTAACTCTTACATAAAAGTCCTTGTCAACTCAACATTGGAGGTGGGAACAAAATGTTTCTCAGTGCTTTTAAATCGGAGAAAATTAAACGAAAAGCTACTTTATGATTAAGTTAAGTTTTCATTTACAAACAGCAGGTCTCTTGTTCCCAGTGGCCAGTAAAGAACTGTGCCATATTTATAACTGAAACATAGTCATTTTTTAAATCTGAGAGAATTAAAGTGCAGAAAAATGTTCCACATTATGAACATTTTTATACTTAAAATGTCTCCAATTAAAAAAAAAAATGGTTGTATGTTTGTGGTATACATGTAACTGTGCCACATATGGCTAAAGGTATGTCCTATGCCACAAGTACATACGACACAGTCTCCTTTACCCGTACACATATATCCCATTCAATTGCACACGTTCATACATCCTCAAAGACCACACTCTCACTGACCCACATGGGTAGCCCCTAGTGAAAGTATTTTGTTCAAACTAAAGTATCTGGTTCTATGGACATGAGGCTTATAGTCAAGGAAGCTGTGAGTGAGGGTTTCTGGTAATAATGAACGACTTGTTTATCCTTCAGTAGCTCGTGATGATTTTCACTGATCAAAAGTAACTCTTGCTACAGAAAAGATTGGAGACCCCTGGCGTAGAGTGCAGTGGTGCAGAGTAGCTGGCATAGAGTGCATTAGCTTTGAGTAAATTGGCGTAGAGTGCATTTGTGTAGAGTCCCATGGTTTATAGTAGAGCGATGTAGAGGGCGGTGGCTTAGTGGTGTAGAGAAGAGTGGCGCAGCTTAGAGTAGTGGCATAAGGTGACACAGTGGAGTACTGTAGAGTGCAGTGGCAGAGAGGAGTGGTGCAGGGTAGAGTGTGGTAGCATAGTGTGGTGACGTAAAGAGCAGTGGCTTAAAATGGAGTCGAAAGTAGTGGCATAGAGTAGATTGTTTCATAGTAGAGTGAAGTGGCGTAAAGTGGTGCAGGGTAGAGTGGAGTGGCATATAACATTGGGGTAGAATGCACTAGTGTAGAGTTGAGTGGTGCAGAGTGGATTGGCCTAGACTGGAGTGGTGTAGTGTGCAGTGGCGCATAGTAGAGTACATTGGAACAGAGTAGAGTATTGCAGTGTGGCATAGAGTTGATTGTTTTAGAGTAGAGTTTTGTTTAATGTAATGGTGTAGAGTAAAGTGGCCTATACTGCACCAGTGTATAGTGCAGTGGCAAATAGTGCATAGTAGAGTGAGGTAGAATGCACTGGCATAGAGTAGAGTGGTGCAGAGTAAGGAGGCATGCAGTGAAGTGGCACAGAGTGTCTCACCAGTCACCAGCAGTGTGAAAGCTGGCCCTGGTTGTAGGCTGCTGTTTTAGTGGAACATGTTCACCTATTTTATTGTTGACAACACACACATCCACCAAATAGCTTTTATTCTATGTTTTAACATAGGCATAATGTTTAAGGCTGGAGTGTAAATAATGTAGTTGGTTTCCGGGCTCTTGTTTGAAGTTTTTTGGAAAGCAGTAATTTGTGTTGTCAAGTTATTTTTATGACATGGTGCTACTGAATGTGTTGCACATACTGAGGCTGTCGCACATTAACCCCTTCGCTGCCAGGCTTCCCCCCCCTCCCCCCCCCCCTCGGGTGCCATGCCTTTTTTGGGCTGTTTGGGGCAGTGCGCGCTTAGGCCTTCATAACTTTTTTTCCACAATAGCTCCCCACGCCAAACTTGCGTCCTTTTTTTCCAACATCCTAGGGATTCTAGAGGTACCCAGACTTTGTGAGTTCCCCTGAAGGAGACCAAGAAATTAGCCAAAATACAGTGAAAAGTTAGTTTAAAAATAAATAAATATGGGGGAATAGGGGCTGCAGAAGAAGGCTTGTGTTTTTTTCCCCCTGAAATTGGCATCAACAAAGGGTTTGCAGTGCTAAAATCACAAGCTTCCCAGCTTTCAGGAACAGGCAGACCTGAATCAGAAAACCCAATTTTTCAACACAATTTTGGCATTTTCCTGGGACATACCCCATTTTTACGATTTGTTTGTGCTTTCAGCCTCCTTCCAGTCAGTGACAGAAATGGGTGTGAAACCAATGCTGGATCCCAGCAACCTAACCATTTCTGAAAATTGGACAAAATTCGGAATTCAGCAAGGGGTAATTTGTGTAGATCCTACAAGGGTTTTCTCCATAAAATAACAGCTGAAATAAAAAAATATTGAAATTGAGGTAAAAAAAAAAGCCATTTTCGCTACGTTTTACTCTGTAACTTTTTCCTGCAATGTCAGATTTTCAAAAGCAATTTACCCTTATGTCTGCTGGACCCTTTTTTTGCTATTCTATGTTCCCCCAAATCTCCTGATAAACATGGTACCTCACTTGTGTGGGTAGGCCTAGTGCCCGCGACAGGAACTGCCCCAAAAGACAACGTGGACACATCACATTGTTCCACAGAAAACAGAGGTGTTTTTTGCAAAGTGCCTATCTGTGGATTTTGGCCTCTAGCTCAGCCAGCACCTAGGGAAACCTACCAAACCTGTGCATTTTTGAAAACTAGAAACCTAGGGGAATCCAAGATGGGGTGACTTGTGGGGCTCTCACCAGGTTCTCTTACCCAGAATCCCTTTCAAATCTCAAAATTTGGCTAAAAAAACACTTTTCCTCACATTTCGGTGACAGAAAGTTATGTAATCTGAGAGGAGCCACAAAGTTCCTTCCACCCAGTGTTCCCCCAAGTCTCCCGATAAAAATGGTACCTCATTTGTGTGGGTACGCCTTCTGCTCGCAACAGGAAATGCCCCAAAACACTATCTGGACACATCAAAATTATCAAATAGAAAACTACCTGTTTTTGCACACCTGCTTTTTTGGTCCTGGGCTCAGCAGCCATCTAGGGAAACCTACCAAACCCAGACATGTCTGAAAACTAGACCCCCGAGGGAGTCGAGAGGGGTGTGACTTGCGTGGATCCCCCAATGTTTTCTTACCCAGAATCCTCAGCAAACCTCAAATTTAGCTAAAAAAAATCAAATTGTTCCCAAATTTCTGTGTGGGATAACCACACCGGGACACGTTTCCTACCACCCAATGTTCCACTCAGTCTCCCGGTAAAAATGATACCTCACTTGTGTAGGTGGGACAAGTGTTTGTGACAGGGAAGAGCCAAAAACACATCCAAATTGAGGGGGAACCAAAGTGGGTCCAAAAGGGCAGTTTGAAAAAACACATTTTTAGGCTGATAAGTGCAGCAGACATTTTATCGGTATAGATGAGACAATGCTGGGTGGTAGAAATTTTGTGGATTCCTGCAGATTCCGGAAGGTTCCATCACAAAAATGTGGGAAAAATGTGTGCTTTCCAGCAAAGTTGCAGGTTTGGAGGGCATTGTAGGTAAGGAAATGGTGCGGGGTGCATGTGAAGCACACTACTCTGGAATCAACTAGATGATTAGTTCCCCAAACAAAAAAAAATAAAAATAAACATTTTTTTTATTTTTTATCCCTGGTGTCTAGGGGGCAGATCGGCCTAATAATTTTCGGCCGATCTGCCCCCGGGGGGCAGAAATGGCCTAAAAATCATTTGCCCCACTGGGGAGCGTCCTTTGCATAAGGGGCCGCTCCACTTACGCACAAGTATAAAAAACAATAAACCCTGGGGGGGGCAGAAATGGCCTAATAATAAATTGGAGCATAGGAGGAGCAAACTCAGGCTTCTTTCAGAGAGTAATCTGCATCCTCTTGCTTTCCTATAAGCTCTCACTTTGCAGTCAAAAGAAAACATCAGACTCCCTCACAAGGCAGAGCCTGACATTTGGCCTTTGTGTTAAAATGCACAACAAATGTCACAAGATGAGATAGAGATTTGAAGGCCTGTTTCCAGAAAGTGAGATCTCAGAAGGATACAGTAAACCAGGTTTGGGAAAGGGAAGGGACCAGCACAAGCTGGATAGCCTGAAACCAATAGTCAGCAAATAGAAAACAAGGAAATGTGAGTCACAAACCCAATGGTAAGCAATGGACAGAATGCATTTCCCCGAGATGTCTTCAGAATATTAGACAGCTGCGCTGTCTGGTAGGCTTAAACCTAAAAAAAAAAAAAAAAGTCTGAAATTCATGAATTAAACTTTTTGCAGCATGAAATCTCTTTTAAATTCATATACTTTCACAATTCTGCCATCTAGTGGTTGAGTCTGGAAGTGTCTTAGTTTTGCTTTAAAAACTTTATTAGTTTAAGGCAGTGGTCTCCAAACTTGTTTATGCTGCGCCCCCTAGTTGAAAAATAAAAATCATTGGGGACCCCCTCAGACTTTTTCACAAATATTTTATAAACATGGCAATGATTAAATATGTCTAGACGTATTTAAACATCGCAGTTAAGTACTGTTACCTTTTTAAAAATGCAGTAGCATGTTTCTGCTTAAAACAAAGCACTATTATCTGTGTAATGCTTCTTTTGGCCAGAGTCTGGTGCCCCCACACCCTGGGATCGCTTGAGGCCCCCCCTAGGGCGGCCCGCCCCCCAGTTTGAAGACCCCTGGTTTAAGGTAAGAGCCAACACAGGCAGAACCTCTGTATGACGTCAACTATAATCCCAGAATCCCCATGTGTTTGCCTACCATCTTAGATTTTTGTTTTCTTCTGTTGGTTATGGAGCTACATCAGAGAGCTCCCAATGTTATTTCAAAGCTGGTTGCCAAGAATCCCTCTGAGAAAATCGGTCAGGAAAAGAACTGTTACAGGCACTATACGCCAGAGACATTATCAGGGGTTTGTCGTTGGGACCGACATTTGGAGAATGTTTATTGTTCAAGGTGGGGATCCCTGGTGTTCCTCAATGCAATTTTAGAATTCATCAAATTATGCCCAACCTACCACCGATAATTCACCCTCAATGTCTAAGATCCACCCAGTCTTTTTTGCCTTCCTCAAGACCATAAGTCTGAGGACTGCATCCCATGCTCATACTTTAAACCAAAGACTCGTTCACAGAGACGAGATTCTTCTAGCGCATTGGGCAGATACAGGCCTAGGGGGACCTCATCATAGATAGAAAAGCAGATTAAAGGTTCTTTGTCAGTGGGGAAATGGGTTTCTCTGACAATGAAGTAGAGGCTCAGTAGGAATACCAAGGTGTTGAACCCGAGATATACGAGGTCGAAAAACCACACTAAAAAGTTCCTGTGGCCACTATGCTACATACCCGTAAAAGTCTCATGTCAAACTATAAGGCCATCAGACACACAACCAGATGCTGAAGCACGGCTGTACAAGTGACAACCAAGGGTCACAGAAAAGTGGGCCATTTACCCATAATAAACATGCAGTAGAAGGAGCTCAGGGAACTTCCCATCCTACCGTGAAAGAATGATTCACTGGGAAAGATATACCAAATGTATTCTCCTTGGCTTCAGAGGATGATCAAGAGTGTAGTGGGGAGGAGGGACAGCACCATCGAAGGAAAATGTCTATGTGGAACCTCTACTTAGGTGGTGCACAAAACGAAGCCTGGATTTTCCTGAGCTGGACTTGCATCTTAAAGAGCCTGCAACAACCACTATAGACAAAAAGACTGGAGCTTCTTTGGAAAAAATTCCCTAGGCATGAAGAACACCTGCCTACACGGAAGCCAAGCTCTCAGAACAACCTACCTTACATTCAGTCACCACCAGTGACTCAGACATCGAAGAAAAATCCACAGTTAGTGACAGCATATCCGTTGTCATATAAGGCACTTGAATAGTCTGCGTCCATTTGAATACAAATGTTGACAATCAGACCTGTGTTGTCGATAGTGCCACCTTCAACTTCGAGATCACTGTCGATAACTAGACATTCATGACACCATTGATGTCCTTGCTCCGGACTTGGACTTCTTAGTCAATAACTCCTCAATGCTGACTCTTAAACAACAGTTTTTTTCCATCTCAATCACTATTTTGTCTATTCCAGTGACAGCAGGTCTCCTTACGCAAATTCTGCACTCTGAATTGGCGGGTAAACTCAGCAACCATGATGTTGCAGAGACTGCTTGTAGTCCTGAACTGTTGGTTGTCCACTGTGTCCCAGAATTTAAAGACAATGCCATGGATGATGACAGTAATCAGGAGCGTGATTACCAGCCGCAAACTTTTGTAGCTGATCATCCTCATCAGCTCTGTAGCCATTGAGGCTATGCAGAATCTGAGATGTTATACGTCCCTGTTGCTTTTTTTGACCACAGTACAACAGATGATGGACATCTTTCAGAACTTCTTCCTCAACAACCGTCTGGGCAGCTTGCCTATCCTTTGTCTGCTTCCACTTCTGCCACCACCTCTGCTACCACTCCCAACACAAGCATATCCCTTCGTCTCTAACAGACAAACATCCTAATACAGTTTCACCAAACCTGGTTCTGCCAGCTCCTAGGGATATGAAAGAGGAAGATTCTTCAGATTCGCCCCATTCAGTTATGGAAGAAGAGAGTGAATTAACTAACAGTGACAGTACAGAGGAGTGTGATAATCATGTCCTGCCTAAGTAGGGTGACCAGTCCCCCGTCCAGCCGGATTCTCTTCTGAACGACATTGGTTTTATAGGAAGCTGGCTCTGTATGTACTATACCAAAATGAGATACACTGTGCACAGAGTCCATGGGTTCCCCAGAGGCTTAACAGAGGCTAAAGTAGATAATATTAAGGCTCTCTTTTGTGGTAGTGTGGTCGAGCAGATAGGCTTATCAGAGGGTAGTGCAAAGCATTTGTTGTACACACACAGACAATAGAAGAAGCACAGATTCCAGACCAATGGTTTTTATACAGCAAAAATATATTTTCTTAATTTCTTTTTAGAACCACAAGATTCAAGTAGGCGCCTACCATACACCATCAGCGGCACAGGGGTAGCTGGGTGCCGGGTGCAAACAAGGTGTTAGGTCTCCAATGATTCTCTATGAGGGGACCCTGGGGTCACTCAGAGACTGCAGGCGAGGTCCAGGGGGTCGTCTCGGACAAATCACAGGCTGGACAGGGAGGAGGGCTGCCTGCTGAACGTTGCTGCACCGGATGTCAGTTTCTCGAAGGCCTGGGGGCTGTGGGGAGGTAGTGGAGAAGTCAACCCAGGGTGGGCACTTGCTCAGAATCGCCTGTGGATCCTCTCTAGCTGGTTGGGCCACCTGGACACAGGCCGTGGGCATTGGGTGCTGAGTGGTTAGGACTGACTCATTTGGAGTGAGGTTGTAGTCTTTAGTTGTTGGTTTCATCTTGAACAGGGCTGCTGTCCACAGGAGCTCTTTGTCCTTTTGAGTGCAGGGAAGTCCTCTGGAGCTTGGCAGAGGTCGCTGGTCCCACTGGACTCTTTCCCAGAATCTGTATCTTTGTTTCGTAAAAGGTAAAAATTGCTTTCCAATTACTTTGGTATAAACAGGATGTGTTCCTGCTCTGTGACCCACATGAAGCCTAAGGGAGGAGCTAACCAGGAAGTGCTTTGACAGCTATGTAGGGAGAGGCAATTACATTTTTACTATCATTCAATCAATCAGTCAATCTTTTTTTTACTAATTTAGGGGAAATCTGTACCAATGGAAGTCTGTGATGAGGAAGACCATGCCTCCGAGCAATAATGATACCCGTAAATAATCCGAGCATTTTTCCTGACAACCAAAGAATCAAGCAACAAGAGTTATTCTCTGGAGCCAGAAGGACGTCGTAAGATGCTGATTCCGACAGCCCCGACAGGGGCCAGATCAGTACCTGAGGCATTTCTGGAACAGCCAGGTACAGGGGAGGAATGGGAGGGGTCCTATGACCCTTTGTAGTATGGATTGGAGCATATGGCCTGGTATGAGTAACCTTTGGACTGGTTACTTGTCCAGATACTGGCATGCTCTCACCTCCTACTGTGGCAATGGAGGAGGGAGCTTCATATGAAATGATGGTTTGTAGAGCAGCTGAGGTCTTGGACCTACAGGAGAGCTTGGTAGTCCAGGCCTCCACTTCCTATGGTGCCTTCCCTTCCACTCCCCTGAATAGGGAATCCAAGAGGCTACAGTGGCACACGTGTTGCCCCAGGTCCTGGAGCTGTTTAAGATGGGAGAGAAACAGCCAAGTTTACGATACAATACGGTGTGGTTTGGACACAACCGACTCACGGATTAGGGCTGTTTCATTGACAGTGGCCCTTCGACGCCACGCCTGGCTCCGTACGTCTAGATTTTAAGGGGATGTCCAGGCAAACCTTATGGATATGCCCTTCGACGGCTCGCACTATTTGGAGAAAGGGCAGACTCAGCGCTTGAGCGGTTTAAGGGCTCTAAAGCTACGGCCAGATCCTTGGGCCTCTCAGCACCTGTTAGCCAGCAGTCTGCCTTTCGCCCCTTTCAAGGCTTTGGAAGGGTGTAGTACCATGCTACCCACAAGTCAGCCACCGTCCTCCATCATCACAGCATCCAGGGTGAGGAATAGGTTGTGGAACTGCAGACCCAGAGGTCGGGCACCACCCAGCTCCCCCTTCCACAGCACCCAAGTCCTCCTAGTATGATTTTGCAGAACCATGCTCTTCCAGTTGGAGGGATGATTCAATTTCATCTCCCTCACTGTGGCGGTCCATAACATCAGACAAATGGTTCTTGCAAATCATACAGAAGGGTTATTCCCTATCCTTCCAGTTTTTCTTTCCCTCTATGCCTCCATTTGAAGAACGGCTGATGGAGGATCATTTAATCTTGCTCCGCGAGGGAGTTACGGCTCTCTTAGCACAGGGAGCCATAGAAAGGGTACCAATGGCATAAGTAGGCAGTGGTGGTTATTCCCACTACTTTCGGATTCCAAAAAAAACCCTATCTTGGATTTAATGGACGTCCATCTTCCTCAAACAGGAGAAATTCAAGATACTCAATCTTGCTCAGGTCTTGTCTCCTGTAGACCAAGAAGGCTGAATAGTAGCGTTGGATTTGCAGGATGCGTATTTTCACATCCCCACCATGCCTGCCCACAGGTGCTATTTGCAGTTCAAGGTGGGCCACGAGCACTTTCAGTTTACCGTGCTTCCTTTCGTTCTCACCAGTGCCCTCGGGTGTTCATCAAAGTGATGGTGGTGGTAGCAGCTCATCTACGCAGGTTAGGGGTTTCAGTCTTCCTCTACCTCGACAACTGGCTGTTCAAGGCTTCTACACCCCAGGCTCTCGCCAACCACATTTGGACGACGGCGAACCTTCCGCATTCGCTGGAGTTTACTATAAACATGCCGAAGTCACACCTGACTCCCTCTCAGAAGCTGCCTTTCATCTGAGCAGTTCTGGACACAGTGCAGTTTCGGACATATCTTCCTGAGCAGCGAGTCCAGTATATTCAGGTTATGATACTGATGTTTCAGCCTCTATCCTGGATTTCGGTGAGATGAACTCTGAGGCTGTTTGAGACTCGTGGCCTCTTGCATCCTGCTAGTCAAACATGCCAAATGGCATATGAAGGCTATGCAGTGGGACTGAAGTTTCAGTGGGCGCATCATCAGGGGAATCTTCGTCGCACAGTTCAGGTCTCAGGGGGAACTGCAAAAGACATTGCAGTGGTGGTTGGTGAACTGCGATTGGGTCAGAGGCAGACTCCTCTTCCTTCCCCAGCCAGATATCACAGTTGTGGCAGGTGCGTCACTTTTGGAATGGGGTGGCCACATGTGAGAGATGGAGATCAGAGGCCTCTAGTCTCCAATGGAGTCTGGGCTCCACATCAATCTTTTGGAGCTCTGGGCGATTCGACTTACATTGAAAGCATTCTTTCCCTCTCTCAAAGGGAAAGTGATGTAGGTGTTCACTGACAACACCACCACCATGTGGTACTGCAACAAACAGGGCGGAGTGGGGTTGTGGACCCTTTGAGAAGAGGATCTTTGCCATTGGACATCTGGGCATTTTCCTGGTGGTTCAACATCTGGCAGGCTCTCTGAACGCCAGAGCAGACAAACTCAGTCGTTGAAGCATAGTCAATCATGAATGGCGTCTCCATCCGGAGGTGATACAAGGTCTCTTTCAACAGTGGGGAGAGCTTTGGTTAGATCGGTTTGCCTCTGCAGAGAACCTGCAATGTCTGCAGTTTTGCGTGTTGGAGTTTCCAAGGCAGTTCTCGCTTGGTGACGCCTTTCGTCTCGAGTGGAGCTCAGGCCTCCTGTACACCTTTCTGCCGATACCACTTCTGGACAGATTTCTCAAGAAGATCAAGAACAACCAGGTCCAAGTCATTCTTGTGGCTCTGGACTGGGCACGAAGAGCTTGGTACAAAGAGCAAAGAGCTACTGAGCATGGCCGCGGATCCTCCAATCAGACTGGCTCTTTAGTCTTTAGGAGAATCTTCTGTTGCAGCAGCAGGTGACAGTTCTTCACCCGAACCTGTCCAGTCTCCACCTTCTTGCATGGAGATTGAGCGGTGGCCTGAATTCTGCGATGTTATCTTGGCAGCCAGGCGTCCCTCCACCAAAAAAGAATATGCCTATTGTTGGCACAAATTTGTGGCATAGTACACAGACAAATCCGTTGATCCTCTCTCTGCCCTTCTTTCTGAGGTTCTCTTATTCATCCTTTCATTAACCCGTCAAGATTTTGGTTTGGGCACTCTTCTATCCGCTATCTCAGCTTTTCTTAGATTGCCAGATCAACCTTCTCTTTTCCAATCCCCTATTGCAGGTAGATTTATTAAAGGTCTAACCCACTTGTCTCCTCCCACTCCATTTTATCATGCCTCAGTGGGATCTCAATCTTGTCCTCACTTATTTGATGTGTGCCTCCTTTGAGCTGTTACACAATTGTCCCCTGTGGCTCCTTACCCTCAAGACTGTCTTCCCGGTAGCCATCTCTTCTGCCCGCAGAGTGAGTGAGCTTCAGGCTCTTTCTTTCAAGCTGCCATTCTTATCTGTACATCCTGACAAGGTAGTGCTAAGCACAAGGGCCTCCTTTTTCCCCAAGGTTGTCACACCTTTTCATGTAGGCCAATCTATCACTTTGCCTTCTTTTTATGAACCTTACATCCTTCTCATGTAGAGGAGAGACTCCAGCATCTCGATCCAAAAAGAGTGTTGGTGTTCTGTCTTAATCGCACTAAAGATTTCTGGGTGAACTATCAACTCTTTGTTGGGGATGTGGGTGCAAATAAAGGGAAGATGGTGCAGAAGTGTACCATCTCTCAATGGGTGATCCTCTGCATCAAAATTGTGCTACACTTTGGCGAAGAAGCAACCTCTAGAGGGTTTGCGTGCTCATTCAACCAAAGCAACTGTTACTACCACAGCGTTGGCACATGGAGTTCCTGACCTGGACATCCACCAGGCAGCAACGAAGGCATCATTGCACACGTTCCCTAAACATTACTGCCTGGACAGTCAGTTCCGCAGAGACGGCAACTTTGATAATTCAGTCCTGCAGGACTTTTTAGTATGATTTTGGTTCTCAGCCCACCTCCGAGGATGGCATTGCTTGGGTATCTACTCTAAGGTAAGGAATCTGCAACTAGAAGTCTCTAACAGATGAACCAGTTAATTACCATCGGTAACGGTGTATCTGGTAGACACATATTCTAGTTGCAGATTCCTTACCGACACCCATCCTCCCCGCTTGCTGGGGACAGGGATTCCCCTTTAATGGCCTTAGCCTTGGAGTACCATTTCAGTGTTGTTCATGGCTCCGCGCATTGGCGTGGAAAGTCGTGAAAAGAAACTGACATCACCAAGCTGAGGCAGCGCCTATATTAGACTCTGATGTCATCACAGCGACCACGACACCAACAACTGACACGGAGTTGACCAACGCCACTCAACGGCGCACAAGTGTACTGCTCGAAGAAAAAATCTCTGGATCCAGTCTGATGCCTGGGGAAATTCTAAGATAAGGAATCTGCAACTAGAATATCTCTTTCCCAGTTAAATAGTCACCGAAAGTAAGTAACTTGTTCTTTTAGTCTAGATTGTAATAAATAAGAAAACAAACAGGTCAATGGAGATCTATGATGGACTTTAGGCATTGAACACATTCCCCAGAAATAAGACTTTTCGCATGATAACACTTCAAATACTCCTGATGCTCCAGAGACACAATTCCCTATTGTCCTGTATATTCAGGATACATATTCTCACATCCCAATAAACTGGAAGCATAGAAAATACCTCTGCTTTCCTGTGGCGGACAGGACTACCAATTCAAAGCACTTCCATTTTGCCTCAAATCAGCGCCTTTGGTCTTTACAAAATGCTCAACACCAGTTGCTGCCTTTCACAGACATGGTCACTAAGTGTACCCATACTTGGATGACTGACTCGTCAAAGTTCTGTCAACGGAAGAGGTAAAGACTTCTAGAGCCGCCTGCGTCAGTCGTTGTCAAGACTGATTTGAAACCAGTCTAGAAAAGTTTGTTTTTAGGAGCATTACTAGGCATGCAATTGGGAAAGGCTTGCCTGTCTCCAGAAGAGTGGTGAAGCTGCAAACCATGGCAAAGAATCTGACTGCGAAGCAGTCGCTCACCGTTAACCACTACACGTCATCCTGAATAGGCCTTATCCCCTTTTGCCAACTCTAAATAAGGCCCGTCCAACAAGAACTGCAGAGTGGAAACAAATAGCTAATCATCAGGTGGTTGAAGCAAGCACTATTGTGGCAGGGATTCTCCACACATCTCAAGGCAGGTCTCTTTCCAAACTTTATCAGACAGAGTAGTGCTGACAATTGATGGGTCCATGGATGACTAAGATGCTCACTTGCAAGAACAGTTGACCATAGGCCTTTCGCCGAACACAGAAAATATAGTCCTTATCAATGCACTGGAGCTCCAACCCATAAGACTTGGGACAAGCTTTCCTTCCAAGACCAGAAGGTCAAGCAGTCCTCATCACATCAGGCATATAACATCAGTGTTTTACATAGCCAGTCAGGGAGGAAGCGGTCCCAACCTCTCTCAGCAGAGATGCAACAACTACTATGGGATGACACCATTTCGCACATTGTCACAGAACATCTACCGTGGTGCCACAGTGATCAAGTGGGCATGCTCAGTTGACCACTGTTAGACTGCCACAGGTGGAAACTCCACCAGGAACAATTTGACTCACATCATCCAAAAGTGGGGTCAGTCCATGTCTATGCTAGATTTGTTCACCACCCGGAACAGAAAATGCAGATGCTATGCCAACAGATTTTGGTGCCCAGGAGCCATGGGCCAGTACCCTTTCGATTAGATCGTCCAGCTTCATTGAAGACTCCTTTCCTCTAATCCCCAGGCGCTAAGGAAAGGGAAAGCAGATCACTGTACCGCGATCATCGTTGGCAGTGTCATGGGAACTTAACATTGTCATTACTCTGCTGATGCTGCCTTCCGTCAAACTGATTGACAAGGCATACCTGAAGTTCATCTCTTGGAAGAGAGCACTTCTTCCATCACCAACAAGGATATGGGAAATGCAGGTATTCACAGTGAAAGAACCCTTCTGAGATTGACAGGGAGCAAAGTCATCTTGCAGACCAACCCTAAATGTATACCTGAAGCCTCTGCTGACTTCCATCTGATTGAAACTGTCATACTACTCTCATTCTTCCTAAATCCAACTTAGGCAGAAAGGTCATAGCACTCTTTAGATATATGCAGATGTGTTATGTTCCGTATAGACCAAGGTCAACCATTCCATCAGACTATTTGTGTCTTTGAACCAGCTAGGAGAGGGTTGAACCACCCCCTCCACATCCTATCCAAACATTGAATAGCAGGTGTTCTCTCGGCCTGCATCCTCTTCTGCCAAGCAAAGCCAAACATCTGCTCAAGGGAAGAGTGAAGGTGAATGCGAAGTTTAGTATGATTGCTGCAGTCTGTGCTGGTGTATACTTGAAAAACACCTGCTTTCCCGATACCTGAAGGAGTAGGCACATATTTACATAGCACTAATGCATTCATATGAACACAGAAGCTAGCTCGGCAATGAGACAGACAGTCCTTCGTTACCAGTTTCAATACAGGTGAGCCTGCTTAACACTTTCCAGTAACTACAATAATTATGTCCTGCTCACTATTCTGAAGCAAGCATGTGAATTTACAAACAATCCAATGCTGGAGAAGTAAAAAAAGTTACTTACCTGTAACTCTGGTTCTCCAGTGTTGGTATATTTCATATATTCACATGACCATCCCTCCTACCTTGTGAGAGGCTCATTCGTTTTGTACTCTTCTCTCACTAGTGCTGTGCAATCTGAGCTATGGTGGCTGGCACGTGGAGAGGAGTGCTGGCACTTCCTCCTCCTTAGCTAAAGTCCAGATTACCTCAAATGAGGTGGGTGTGCTACCAAACAAATACTATTGTTAAGGCTTATGGACATTTTAACACAGTTTATAACTTTTTAAGATTATTGGGGATTCCTAGGCTGACAAAAATAAATGATTCAAGCTTGTGAATTTATGAAAGGTACAAACGCTGAAGAACTGAAATTAAAGGTAAGTAACTGTAACTGTAAGGAAATACCTCCTTGGCATGGTTACCCCCTGACTTTTTGCCTTTTGTTGATGCCAGTTATGATTGAAAGTGTGCTGGGACCCTGCTAACCAGGCCCCACCTTTCCCTAAACTGTACCTTTGTTCCAACAATTGGCAGAGCCCTGGCACACAGATAAGTTCCTTGTAAATGGTACCTCTGGTACCAAGGTCCTTGATGCCAGGGAAGGTCTCTAAGGGCTGCAGCATGTCTTATGCCACCCTGGGGACCCCTCACTCAGCACATGCACACTGCCTCACAGCCTGTGTGTGCTGGTGGGGAGAAAATGACAAAGTCGACATGGCACTCCCCTCAGAGTGCCATGCCCACCTCATACTGCCTGTGGCATAGGTAAGTCACCCTTCTAGCAGGCTTTACAGCCCTAAGGCAGGGTGCACTATACCACTGGTGAGGGCATATGAGCAGTATGCCCCTACAGGGTCTAAGCAAAACCCTAGACATTGTAAGTGCAGGGTAGCCGTAAAGAGTATATGGGTTGGGAGTGTGTCAACCACGAACTCCACAGTTCCATAATGGCTACACTGAAAACTGGGAAGTTTGGTATCAAACTTCTCAGCACAATAAATGCACACTGATGACAGTGTGGGATTTATTGTAAAATGGACCCAGAGGGCATCTTGGAGATGCCCCTTGAATACCAGTCCGACTCCTAGTGATAGGCTGGCCAGTTTCTGCCAGCCTGCCACAACCAGACGAGTTTCTGGCCACATGGCCCACCCGCCAACTTTGCTCTGCCAACCTCGCACTCGCCGCCGTCCCTCGTATCCGCCGCACCACGGCAGGTGGGAAATCCTTCTCCTACCTGGCGGCCAAGACATGGAATTCCCTCCCCACCAACCTCAGGTCCACCCAGGACCACCTCGCATTCCGGAGGCAACTCAAGACCTGGCTCTTCGAGCAGCAGTAACCCCCTTCCCCTAGCGCATTGAGACCCTCACGGGTGAGTAGCGCGCTTTATAAATGTTTTTGATTTGGTTTGATTTGATTTGGCATGGTGAGAGTGCCTTTGTCACTCTGTGGCCAGGAACAAAGCCTGTACTGGGTGGAGGTGCTCCTCACTTCCTCCTGCAGGAACTGTAACACCTGGCGGTGAGCCTCAAAGGCTCATGCCTTTTGTTACAGCACCCCACGGCATTCCAGCTAGTGGAGATGCCCGCCCCTCCGGCCACTGCCCCCACTGTTGGCGGCAAGGCAGGAGAGGATGATGAGAAAAACAAGGAGTCCCCCACCAGTCAGGACAGCCCCTAAGGTGTCCTGAACTAAGGTGACCCCTTCCTTTAGAAATCCTCCATCTTGAGTTTGGAGGATTCCCCCAATAGGATTAGGGATGTGCCCCCGTCCCCTCCCCTCCCCTCAGGGAAGAGGCACAAAGAGGGTGCAGCCACCCTCCAGGACAGTAGCTATTGGTCACTGCCCTGCTGACCTAAACGCACCCCTAAATTCAGTATTTAGGGGCGACCCAGAGCCCAGGAAATCAGATTCCTGCAACCTACAACAAGAAGGACTGCTCACCTGAAAGGCCTGCAGAGACGACTACTGACTTGGCCCTAGCCACACCGGCCTGTCTCCAGACACAAAGAACCTGCACAGCGACGCATCCGACAGGCACCAGCAACCTCAGAGGACTGCCCTGAACCCGAAAGGAATAAGAAACTCCAGAGAACAGGGGCACTGTTCACCAACAGCAACATCTTTGCAACAAAGAAGCAACTTTTAAAGAACTCACTCTTCCCGCCGGAAGTGTGAGACTTCACACTCTCCCTGCTGGAAGTGTGAGACTTCACACTCTCCACGCCACGCCACCAGCTCGAGCTCCAGAGAACCAACACTGCAGAGAGGACTCCCAGGCGACTGCGACTACGTGAGTAACCTGAGATGACCCCCCACCCCCGTACTCCCACAGCGATGCCTGCGGAGAGGATCCAGAGGCTCCCCCTGACCGCGACTGCCTGGTAACAAGGAACCCGACGCCTGGACTAAGCACTGCACCCGCAGACCCCAGGACCGAGAGGAACCAACCTCCAGTGCAGGAGTGACCAGCAGGCGGCCCTCTTCCTAGCCCAGTCGGTGGCTGGCCCGAGAAGCCCCCCCTGTGCCCTGCCTGCATCGCCTAAGTGACCCCCTGGTCCCTCTATTGCTTCCTATAGCAAACCAGACGCCAACTTTGCAGACGGTACCTGGCCGCCCCTGTGCCGCTGAGGGTGTGTTTTTTGTGCCTGTTTGTCCCCCCCCCCCCCCCATTCCCAGTGTTCTACAAAACCTCCCTGGTCTGCTCCCCGAGCTCACGGGTACTTACCTGCCAGCAGACTGGAACCGTAACCGGAGCACTCCTGTTCTCCATAGGCTCCTATGTGTTTTGGGCCCTCCTTTGACCTCTACACCTGACCGGCCCTGTGTTGCTGGTGCGGTGACATTGGGGTTGCCTATGCTTAGGAGACTGAACTTGTAAGTGCTTTACTTACCTCAGAAACTTAACCATACTTACCACCCCCAGGAACTGTTGATTTTTGCAGTGTCCACTTTTAAAATAGCTTATTGCCATTTTAACCTATACTGTGTGTACTACTGCTTTAATTCAAAGTTCCTTACTTACCTGTGTGGAGTACCTTGCATTTTATGTATTTACTTCAAATATTGGATCTTGTGGTTCTAAAATAAATTAAGAAAATATATTTTTCTATATAAAAACTATTGGCCGGGAGTTAAGTCTTTGAGTGTGTGTTCCTTATTTATTGCCTGTGTGTGTACAACAAATGCTTAACACTACCCTCGGATAAGCCTACTGCTCGACCACACTACCACAAAATAGAGCATTATTATTATCTAATTTTGCCACTATCATCCTCTAAGGGAAACCCTTGGACTCTGTGCACACTATTTATCACTTTAAGATAGTATATACAGAGCCAACTTCCTACAGTAACTAACTTCTTCTTCATAGAACAGGCATATCCTGGGCAGAAACAGTATACACTTCCATCCACTGGAGTACTAGAGGACGGGTACAGATAGAACTGCAGAGGCTCAAGCTTTCTCCATCACAGTACAAGTACAAATCAGGTGGGGGCAGTGCAAGCTTTGCGTCTTCACAGAACAGGTATGGTATGGAGGTATCTAACCAAGCTTTCCTCTTTCATAGAAAGCACATCTGTGGGGTTTGATGTGATGTAGTTAAGTGGTTGGCAACTTTGACGTCAATGGTTTGAATCCGCCTTGCTTAGGATGTAGCACTAGTTTGGTAGATAATCAAAAGTTAGATGTGACTGATGAACGTACGGCATTGCAGAAGCACAGCTCGAGTCGTCGTGGGTACGGACTGACGTGAGTTCCTTGTTGAAGGAACAGTAGGTGTAAGGTTCCTTTATTTGCTTCAGAGCAAACAAGGAAGGCGCCACCCGCAATGTTACATAATTAGAAACCAATATTAATGGGGCGTGGTGGTCAGAGTACTCTGTGTTGGACTTGAAAAACAACCTACATTGTCAGATATGTAACACCATAGGCAGGTAAACCTGGTCCACAATAAGTACCGATTATATATAATATAAATTCTTGCAATCCATCCCACATGGGAGACATGGTGTGGAAGGAGCAGCTGCTTCCAATGCCTTTCACCCACTCCCCACCCTGAGTTAAAAGTACATTTTTCTCTACAACCAACTCTAGCAATTGTGCCAGCCTCTGACTCCATTGTGCCACATTTGCTGTTTGCCTTGCAATTATAACAAGGGTGAAAACAGTCCTGGGTTAATTGTGTTCTGGTTCAGGGAGGACCTTGCTAGGCAGCTCGTGCTGGACTGTTTCCATTGGAGCAGGGTCAAGACTGCTCTGAATATAGCTGGGTCCAAACTGAAGTGGCATGCTGTGCAAAATAACAGTGGACTGGGATATGGCCAGTGTAATCACCAGTGTGAGATTAATTTAGGCATTCCATCCATCATATGCTATAGTAGGTCCTGCAAATATGCCCCCCCCCCCCCCCCAGGTGGCAGGCTAGGCATTCACCAAATATTCTCTTCCCTAAAATGTCCCCTGCTCTCTCCTATGTTTCTACCATGCCTTGACTTGAACACATTTGTTTTCAGTGTGTAACATGGTGTAGGAAGTTGGCTCTGTATATACAATTTCAAAGTAAGAAATAGTGTGCACAGGGTCCAATGGTTCCCCTTAGAGGTAAGATAGTGGCAAAAAGAAATAATTCTAATGCTCTATTTTGTGGTAGTGTGGTCGAGCAGTAGGCTTATCAGAGGGTAGTGTTAAGCATTTGTTGTACACACACAGGCAATAAATGAGGAACACACTCAAAAACAATTCCAGGCCAATAGGTTTTTATATAGAAAAATATATTTTCTTAGTTTATTTTAAGAACCATAGGTTCAAGATTTACAAACAATACTTTAAATGAAAGGTATTTCACTCAGGTATCTTAGGAACTTTGAATAATCACAATAACATGTACAGTTTGGGCAAAAATGGCAATAAGCTATTTTGATGGCCAATGGCTACTAGCCCTGAGGGTGGCTACACCCTTTTTGTGCATCCTCCCTGTGGGGAGGGGGGCACATCCCTAATCCTATTGGGGAAATAGGATTTCTAAAAGTCAGAGTCACCTCAGCTCAGGACACCTTAGGGGCTGTCCTGACTGGGGAGTGACTCCTTGTTTTTCTCATTATCTCCTCCAGCCTTTCCGCCAAAAGTGGGGGTGCAGTGGTGGGCATCTCCACTAGCTGGGATGCTCTGTGGCGCTGTAACAAAGGGGTGTGAGCCTTTGAGGCTCACCGCCAGGTGTTACTGGTAGTGCAGGGGGGGGGGTGGGGGGGGGGAGAAGCACCTCCACCCAGTACAGGCTTTGGTTCTGCTCACAGAGTGACAAAGGCACTCTCCTCATGTGGCCAGCAATATGTCTGGTGTGTGGCAGGCTGGCAAAAACTAGTCAGCCCACACTGGAAGTCGGGTATGTTTTCAGGGGGCATCTCTAAGATGCCCTCTGGGTGTATTTTTACAATAAAGTGCACACTGGCATCAGTGTGCATTTATTGTGCTGAGACGTTTGATACCAAACTTCACAGTTTTCAGTGTAGCCATTATGGTGCTGTGGAGTTCGTGTTTGACAGACTCCCAGACCATCTACTTTTATGGCTACCCTGCACTTACAATGTCTAATGTTTTGCTTAGACACTGTAGGGGCATAGTGCTCATTCACCTATGCCCTCACCTGTGGTATAGTGCACCCTGCCTTAGGGCTGTAAGGCCTGCTAGAGGGGTGACTTACCTATGCCACAGGCAGTGTGAGGTTGGCATGGCACCCTGAGGGGAGTGCCATGTCGACTTGATCATTTTCTCCCCACCAGCACACACAAGCTGGCAAGCAGTGTGTCTGTGCTGAGTGAGGGATCCCTAGGGTGGCATAAGACATGCTGCAGCCCTTAGAGACATCCCCTGGCATCAGGGCCCTTGGTACCAGTGGTACCAGTTACAAGGGACTTACCTGGGTGCCAGGGTTGTGCCAATTGTGGAGACAAAGGTACGGGTTAGGGAAAGAACACTGGTGCTGGGGCCTAGTTAGCAGGCCTCAGCACACTTTCAAATCATAACGTGGCATCAGCAAAGGCAAAAAGTCAGGGGGGTAACCATGCCAAGGAGGCATTTCCTTACACATGGGTATTTATTTGGGAAACTGGAGCAAAATTAAAGTTTGGGGCTATTAACAAAATACTAGAGCTTGTTTTAATTCTTTAGTTTTCCAGGTGTTGGTAACTAACTGTTACCTTGTAAATCACTCTTTTTGGAGCAGCCCAACAACAGCCTAAGTATTAATGCTACAGACAGGCACACAAGAGCCATCCTCTTCAAAAAGGCTTTCAATGTGCATGCACCAGATACTGTGGAGTCCCCGCCTCGGTGCTGCGCCCGTTGAAAATGTCGAGGGCCTCATATGGGCACTTAACATTGTCCCAAAGTCAGCGCTCCAGTTGAAAAGTAACGCTGAACAGACTCAGTCGCGTAATGTACTATGGTGAGCTAGAGAAGGCTTTAAGTCCTGAGATTGTGTTTGAGCTTCCGCAGTTTAATAATGATTCTATTTCTTAAATTGGAAGGTCAGACCTGCCTTCCCACCTACCATCTTTAGAACCCCACCTTTGGGGTAACTCCACATCCAGCATACAACACTGCACATTGACACCGAACAGTACCAATGGGTCAAGAAAATGTCTCGTGTCGTGTAATTTGGATTGCTTTGAAGTCGATTCAAACGTTTACCTAAAGCGTGGGGATGAGGTCATCCGTGCCTTCCACGGGTGTTCGCATTCTTGTTCCAGACACTGCTGTAAACCCTAGCTCTTGTCGGACAGTTAGTGTCTTAAATATTTTGTTGTTGAAGTTTTCTGTAGCGCAAACTCAACCCGGAAGTATTGGAGCACTTTTCATGAGCAACAGTTACTTTACACAAGGACACAGTCACTTTTTTTAGGCACTGGGAGATTGTGATTTGCCCAGGGTCACACGACGTTGAGATTCAAGCCTGGCCCCCCCACTTCTAAAGTGGACAGATCTGGCTTTAGAAATTAGAAGAAAAAAAACGTCGTAATAAAGCATTGTTTTGAAGTTGAATTCCACTGAAAAATACTCCCGGACTTTCGAACATTAGGTTATTCAAATGGAACCACAAAGATTTCAATTTTTGCGGACGATACATGCATGCCAGATCTTTTCTAAACAGGCTCTCTGTGGGGTATCAGTTGAGACTGCCGATGCACCCGGTTTTCTTATTGGTGCCTGTGTGAAATGTGTGAGATCAAGACTTGTAAGTTTAGAAAATATGTGAGATATAGACATTTCTTTTCCCCCCATTACAAAAAAAGTGCTGTGCAAGAAAGCGATATTTAGTTTTCAAAAAGTGCAATTAGCATAATGTTTGTTTACCATATTCACAGCTTTCAGGAACAAGTATAGTTGTAAAAGAAATAAAACAAAAAAAAAAGAAAAATCATTTTTTTAAAATTTGTAGCTCATTTTTCATTCGTTTTGTGGTTTCAGCCTCCTTTCAGTTTTTGGTGGAAACAGGTGTGAAACTGACCAGTCATTTATGTATATCGCTCATGCTTTTCCCAAAAAAAACCAAATTGTTTAACTAAAGACATTACAATGCATAGGGAAAAAGAGCTATAGGTAACCATCTTTTTTCTGTAAGTTTTGCTCTGATTTCAGATTTACAAAAGTAATATGCCATTATGTTTGTCATACCCTTTTGGGTACAGGAATCTATATTGTTTGTTGGTTGTCCGAAAGCAGAATATTTCACTAAGTATCTACTATGCATCAGTTCAGAATGTAATGACTGAAAAATAGGCATGAAGGAAACCTGGGGCTCTTTAAATGCGCCCTTGATACTGAGTTTAAGAGTATTGGTTATTTGTACAACCCTGAATTTGAAGTTACCTAAAGTATCATGTGATTCAGTGCACATTTACCAACGTGTTCTTATTTGCACACTGAATTAATTTTGATTCAAAAAATTGTAAGAAACATGTTTGCTAATAACCAATGTCCTACTATTCTGTATTGGTGCACTTCTCACAATACAAATGGTACCCTGTTTATGTGGGGGCGCTCTGTAAGCTGTGACAGGAAAGGCCCCAAAATGCACCATGGAGACATTAAGTTTTCATCTTGAAATTGTGTAGCTGCAGTATATTGTTCTGAGCTTGGCTTCCACTCAGGGACACCTACTAAATTCAGACATTTCAGGGCTGTGTGACTTGCATGGATCCCACTAAGTTTTGAACCTGGAATTCGCTGCCTTCCATTTTTGTGAGGAAAGGTTCCGTCCGGAATCTGCAGGAAACCACAGAATTCCCCCACTCTTTCCTTGACAAACTGGTTCTTAGGGCATGTGCATCCTTTCCCAAATACGTGGTGTTTTCTATGTGGGACAGCTCCTCATGCTTCTACATTATTTTATTTGTCACATCAGTGTAAAAAGGTGGAGAGCCTACACCAGTCATAGGTTAGCTGGTTCAAAAAAGGAACAGTGGTCCAGAAACAGACATTGTCCAAATAGATTGTCCTCTGCAGCAAATTGCATTATGCCACACCAAATAATATCTTCCAATTCAGTTCATGGCACTTGTAGATCAGACAGTTACCTCCGAAGAGGTGTCTAGGGAGTCCTTGCGTTCATTACACCAGTGTAAAGTCCACAGCTATTGCTTTAGCTCATGGTTTTCTGGTTTCGATCATCTGCAAGGTAGCCCATGGGCATACATCTATATTTTTTACCCAGCACTAATGCATCGATTTAAATCTGTAAAGATGATCATTTTGCTTAGTTGGTCCTGCAGGATTACATGGTGTAAAGCCCACTACTCAGAAGGCACCTTCCTGGCGGCGGGCATTGCCTTTGTATCAGTTCAGAAGGTGAGGCATGTTTAGATGTTGAAGCATCCATCAGAATAGGTTGTTTGCCATTGGTAATATTATTTCTGATGGATACTCTAACGTCAGATTGCTCACTGCCCACCCTTCTCCCCATTTGGTGACACGGACTTTTGGATACTGATAAGCTCCCAAGTTGGCTATCTCACGTTGATAGTGAAAGGTGAGTTCTGTTACGGGTGCTCCACTTACTTGGGTACAACATTTCTACTGAATAACTCTTATCAGCACACAGGGCTGGCACCATTATGTGACTCTTTAATTGCAATTGAAGTTGATGGCACAACCTGTAGGAGCTATTGCAACAGTTTCTGAATGCAGTCTGGTGCTTTGAGAGATTCACATAGTCCAGAATCTGCTGTTGCAACAGCCACCAAAAATAGCAATAACAGAGGCAAATAACTTATTCATGAAATATTATGTTGTATAACTTGATGTGTGTATTCTACGCCAGGATGCCTGTTCCGGGACAAAAACATGACCTTCGAATCAATGTGCAGAGACTGTTGAGAACAGCTCAGAGAAAAATCTTCACAAGTTGGCTTTGCTAATTTGTAAGATAGCACACTGGACAGCAGAAGGTATTCACGATCTTTATTCCACCAACATCAGACACAGTCTTCTTGCTTTGTTGGCTGTCACCATCTGCCCACTCTGTGTTCTAACATCCCACCCAGTTACTGTGGTACCCTTGGAGCATGATTGGTAGAATACCTGGTCATTGACTTTCCAAGCGCAAGCCACAACACAAATGTTTTAAAATTTGTATTTAAAAAGGCACTTTAAAAATGCCTGCCAATCCACCCTTGTCTTTTGGATACAAATTACTCTTCACCTCATGTACAGTTATTGACTGTTTCGTCAAATTGACCACACAAGTTGAGACATGTTATTATGAATGTTTTATTGCAAGAAAACCAGACTACGTACTAACATGTGACTGGTGTCATCTCCTCGTTCTGCACTTTTATCGTCCATATTTCTTAGAAATATGTGTAGTATGCTTGTCATGATTAGAATTCATGAGCTGCTATTTAGCACATGTTCTAGATGCACAAATATGCAAAAATATGCCAAAAATATACACAACATGGGAGGAATTACTAAAGAATTTTCCATTGACTTCCTGTTAGTAAATTTTCTGTCAGAAGAAAGATACTTTTTGCATAGAATAATAAAAGCATAAAAAACTGATTGATACATTTGCTGCAATTCTTATGAAGACGCATTGAACATTAAAATGTTATATTAAATTGATTTAATGAGATTTCTGTTAAAATAAAAAGTATATACCGTGCAAACTGTGCGTTCTGAGATCATTCTGACTGAGCCAGTCTGCCACTGTAAGGAGCTGGGTCCTACCTGGGGTGAAGTAGCAAGCAAAATAACGGTGAATTAAACCCAAATCTGTGACTGGGGGTGTGTTTTTGAAAAGTTTCAACACTATTTCCATCATTTTATTTTGTGATAGTGCCTTGTGCTCCCTAAGTGGCTACGGTATGCCGAGACCTGGGTCCCTTGCTTGCTGCTCCACTGGTTTCAAGCTAGCCTGACTGATGAAGGGTGATACCCTGAACTGGTCCCACGATGCTTGAATCCTGTCCAGGGAGGACCTGGCGTGTCCGTTCGGGCTGGACTTGCTCCCATTGGGACCAGGGTCAAGACTGATTTGCATATAGCTGGGTCCGAACTGGGGTGACGTGGCAGACAAAATAACGATGGATTAAACCCAGATCTGTGACTGGGGGTGAGTGTTTGATAAGTTTCAATACTCCGACCATCATTTTATTTTATTTTGTGATATTGCCTTGTGTGCCCTAAGTGGCTAGGGTATGTTCAGACATTGGTCCCTTGCTTGCTGCGCCACTGGATTCATGTTAGCCTGGCTGATGAAGGGTGATACCCTGAAAACGGTCCCAGGATGCTTGAATCCTGTCCAGGGAGGACCTGGCTTGTCAGTTCAGGCTGGACTTGCTCCCATTGGCAGTAGGGTCAAGACTGATTTGCATATAGATGGGTCTGAACTGGGGTGACATGGCAGGCAAAATAATGATGTATTAAACATGGATCTGTGACTGGGGGTGAGTGTTTGAAAAGTTTCAACACTCCGCCCATCATTTTATTTTGTGATGTTTCATATATCATCACGAAATACTAGCCAATCCAAGTGTTTGATGTTCCTTTTAATACAGATACAGAGTACATTTATGTTCATATCGAACTAACTTCAATTAAAGTTTATTCTTGTTAAATTTAACCCATGCCTAATCGTACCTCCACAAATACTCCTCATATCTCAGACAGCTTAAAGACAAGTAGGAACATTTTGCATACAGCATGGAATACATTACATAACTGGGTACTGCAATTGCCCGGGGCAGAAATCTGTGTGAGCCATAATGGCAGTTAGGCACAGAGTGCCGAAGGACGTGCTATAGCTGTCCCACCCATATGCTTACTGCCTTGAAATTACGATTTGGCACTATAAGAACTGTAAGAAACAGGGCGAGCAGTGTATTCCTAGAGCAATAGTTAGTCTCTGGGAGGCATGGTAGAGTGATTCAGGGTGTAAGCAGAGAGCTCATTCATCCTCGGGGAAGAAGTAAATATAGTTCCTACTCCCATGATGAACCAGGCTCGAGTAGATTGATGGAAAGTAAACTGCACTCATATTTGTTTCCTTGCGTGGGCCAAAAAGGATTACCTTATTTAACAGCACTCTACCCATCCATGAAATCCTGGCAGAGTAAAATACCATACCCACCCAGATGTTTTTTTTTTTTTTAATGAACATGCCTGTGTAATTATCTGTGATTGCTTAGAGGCCGCTGTCTACTTCCAACAACCGTTTTTTCCTCTCATAGATAGAACACTTTGTCAAATGGTTATATAAATGACTTAGGGCACATCTCAGAATCCCCTTAGACTCCTTAGGACGTAAGTGGGAGCTTGACATTAACAGAGCAAAATATCAGATAAAGAATGGTCCTTCCTCTTACAATACCTGAAACAAATCCCGCTTAATACATGATTCAAATGTATACAATTTTCAGTATTTCATAGGGCCGACTTCAGTGCCACATAGACTACTTTTGATGTTCCGGTCACCTCAGCCTCCTGCCCTAGTTGTAATACATGGAGTGCAGACCTGGTCCACATGCCAGGGTTGTGCCCACTGCTAGCGAATTAGTGGGCGGAGGGGGTGGCGACATTAAGCTTGACTTGTAAGGATCATTGGCGCACACTGGAACAATGTATATTGGGCTTATTTCCCAGACCCAAATCAGTCAAGGTATTCTCTCGTTTGCAGGCCTGTCATTATTACTGGCCAAATGGTTATTGACCCAACAGAAATCTTCAAGACTCCCTTTGATTCTCCACTGGAGAGAGGAAGTGGCACAATGGGGACTTGCAGAGAGTGTGGCAATTTGCCAAGAGGAATTTGGAGGACCTCATAAAGAGCTGATAGCTCTGAAATGGGACACCATACTAGAAAAACCAAACATGCAGGACAGTTAGGAGGAGAGTACTCACTAGGGCATCACAATGATTATCCACCAACATCAGATCTATACTACCGTCCCACCACATAGCCTATAAATACTCTACCTAACGAGTAACCGGCCTGCACATATGCCAAGGCTCCAGGTAGCATAGTCCTTCTGTTCAGTAGTCAGAAAATAGCACACAATTGCCCCAATCAAAGTACCACTCCGGTTCCCCTCTGTTGTCACGGCCCTTACGGGGAAGAATTCCCAATGTCACCACAAACGATCCACACATATGTTAGGCGCTTGTTGGGAGCTGGGGTGTATTGGGATTACAGTTGTATTCACATTTATATTCTTTGTACAGTGCAGCACCGAACAATTTTCATTATGTTACTATTCCATTCATGATGAGTTACACAACTCTTTTACCACTTGCAGTCAATTATAAGTAGTGCACCTCAATGTAACTGGAAAACGAAAAATGCAATGAAGTTTGTGTTTAAAAAAAAATATAAAAAAATGCAGCCTGACTTAGTGAAGGTGGATCATGCCTATAAAGGCTGTCCCATTGTTGCATTGATCGACTCTTAAATGACCTTTAATGAGGTAATTAATGTTAGCGATTTCTAGAGGTAAACATACCAGGATCTGTTTCCATTATGGTCTTTAACACCACTATTATTTATTTTTCAGATTTGCCCGATTTTCCAGTGGACTTGGTGATCAACTGCCTGGACTGCCATGAGAACGCCTTCCTACATGATCAGCCCTGGTACAAGGCAGCTGTGGAGTGGGCTAGCCGGAATCGGGCGCCTGTGCTCAGTATCGACCCACCTGTAAACGAGCTAGAACAGGGTATCGATGCCAAGTGGTCTCTTGCCTTGGGGCTGCCACTTCCTCTGGGTGAACGAGCAGGGCGTATTTACCTCTGTGACATCGGAATACCGCAGAAGGTCTTCCAGGAAGTGGGGATAAATTATCACTCGCCCTTTGGCTGCAAATTTGTTATCCCACTGCACTCAACATAGAAGCAAGAGCTATTGTTGATGGATGGATGTGATCAAAAGGGTGGGGAAGACCTAGTGCAAGTTCACCTGAGTATATGCTGTGAACTCGAGGCCTTAAAGCATGTCATTACTAAGCTATTTCATTTCAAGCAAAGGCTCTTGTGGCACCTTCATGGACTATGTCTGCATCACAAAGCAATGCTTCACTTCAGGTTCATTATTTTTTCTTTATTTCCCCCGGTATTGTGCCATGCTGTGAAAGAACAGCTGACTTTGGACAGTGTTAATTGGTGTGGCTCTTGCAAGGTCGAAAAGCGAACACTGCAAGGTCTCCAGATATGATGGAGGAGGAGATATGGTTTTGTTTTTGTGTAAGTCACAATTTACAGCTACTTCCTACAGCTGTATGGGATAGCTACCCAAGAAGCAATATGTGGAATGGGGGTGTTCAGTTTGGAAAATTGTGGGGAGCAATTTTCTTCATTTCATCAACACAAAGGAGTTTATTTTTATTCATTTCATAAAACAAAGGAGTCCTATATACTTGTGGTGCCTGAGACCTATTGATAAGTACAAGATGGACGCTTTTTTGGCATCAATGACTGACCTTAAAGTGGAAAGCTATGTTGCATTTCACATTCGTTGCCATTTTGTGGCCAGTTTTAATTATCAGAGTAAAATGAGCATATTCAAAACTCAGTTGTTCAAAAGTTAGACAGACCTTCAAAAGTATCATGGGAAGATTTGGATTGCAAGTTATTTGATATTTTCTGTTCTGTTTGCTTGTCCTATGAAACCTCATGTTTGTGCAGTCCTAGATGGACTGACTCCTTGTTTCTGATAGAGGTACCGCTGTGCAAGGGAATGCCCAGTGTAAATGTTAAACTGTGGCAATGAAAAGAAATATTTTACTTACAAAGAACTAAACCTGTTACAAGACGGATTGTTGAATATGTTTATAATACAGCCTTACTTATACTACATCGCTGTTTTATTACATTGAAAAGTCTCATTTGACATACTTCTTCCAACACCTCTTGATATAAACATGATACACTTTGGACGTATTATCACTTTCGGGTTTAATTTTCGTTTCTATGTTGGATGTCTGTTTCTACTTAGAACTTAGTTTTTAAAAATTTGTAAGCATTTTCCCTTCACCTTCTCTTGTATGATTGGACGTAACTGAAAATAATGGCTTAGTTACACTAAGGGGTGAAAGGGTTGAGAGGGGGTAAAAAAGACAATGGGATGTCACTTTATAGGAGGTTCGTTCACAGTTTCAGAAGAGCTAGATCTTTAATTTTGTTACTAAAACAACAGTTGTATATTGAGAGTAATACATTGAAATGAGGGGAGGTGTAAATTGTGACTCTTCATGCAAAAAGGGCATCAGCATTATACATGGCATGTAGAAGACAAAGAATTATCACAGTATTGAAACGTAACACATTCAGTTACATTTTTTGCTAATATGCCATGTGTTTAGATGTTTTATGTAGCTGATAAGGTAAATAGATTAACGAGCACAGGAAGTCTAAACAACAGTGCTTGTCCAAAAGAAGCTTCCCAAATGCCACCTTGAAACAAGTTTGATCAAAGGCATTTCACCTAAGGAAATGAAGGTGAGTGTATGTCTCTCTAGCTTTAATTCTTGCCAATTACCACTTTAGTTTGTGGGCCTGTTGATAAACAAATTGGTCGGCCGTAGGTATCTTGTCAAGTTCCTGGGAGGATAGGTCTGTCTCCTGCTCCCCTGGACTCCCAAGAGGCTACTGTTGTTTTAAACATGCAGCTGTGGAGCGACTACTTGAATGTAGAATGCAGGTTTAATAAATAAAAGTGTCCTCAACAGCAACCAAGAAACCGTCATCAACCAGGAGCAGGCAAAAGTGCCTTGCAAAAGTCTTTTCAAAGTTTGAAAGCAAGCATTCTAATACGAGTAGGTTAAGTCACGGGAACATTACAGTGCATGTGCATAACACGCTTGAACCATAATAACAATGAATTCATAACAGAAATTGAACAGTCCACATCAACCAATACAAAAGAAAACTGTCATAACTTAAATGCAATTTGTGGATCACGTAAATCACCACATACCTCTCCTCCCTTTATACATTTGCATGCAAGACAAAATCATCACATTCTTTTGAAGATTGATTACCTTTTCAGCCTTTCAGAATTGAATTAATCAGGATCAACATTGGATTAATATTTAGCAGATAATTTGGTATTGACCTTCACACCATCCAAGGTTTCATCTCTAGTTTGATTCCAATCTGAAGGTAAAGTAAGACTGACATCCATGACCTCAGCAGATTCCTTTCTGAACATATCCAAATGTTTAACATTCGTATTAGCACACTCATAGTAAACTTGGTTACCCACATCAGATTTAATATTGGATTTCTCGCAGTCATTCTCCGGAATCAATGAATCTCCACCAGCTGTAAAGAAAGATGGTGAGTCATCACCCACATCACAATCAAACCAAAGATCAATGTAATTTTTTGACACATTATGCTTGGGAACAGAAACAGGTAAGTTAATTACATCATCATTCACTTTGGCCCGTCTGCGAACACTCCACCATGAATCATTATTAGGGTTTGCATAGGTTTTTACCTAATCTGACTATTTTGAAAGATTTGGAAACTGTAGACTTTGTTTTCGACATGAAATAGTAATTTGATATCTGAAAGAGACTTCTAGTTGGAGATTCCTTACCTTAAATTTTCCCCCAGGTGTCAGACTGGATCTGGAGAATTTTCCTCGAGCAATACCCTTGCGCTTCGGTAGGTGGTGTCGGGCGACTCCGCGGACGTCATCTTCGCCGTGATGATGTCGGGAGTAGTACATAGACGCCGCCTCAGCGCAGTCTTTTCTTTCGGTGCCACGCGCTGATCCGAAGAGAGCTGCCCTGGTCTCTTTTTGACCGACTTCGACCCCTTTGTCTAGTTTTTGGTGAGTGTTTTGGTGCGTTGAGGATGTCCCCGAAGACCAGTTTCAAGCCGTGCGAGGACTGTCACCGCTTGATGTCGGTGACTGATGCACATCGGGTTTGTTTGTGGTGACTGGAGCGTGACTACGACCCAAAGTCGTGCTCCAAGTGCCAGGCCATGCACCCGAAGGCTTGGAGGGAGCGTTCGCTCAAGCTCATGGCAGCCCGGTGCTCGACTCCGCGTAGGTCCCGGTCTCGCTTGAGAGGAAGGTCTTGAGACCGTTCACAGAGCCACCACCATTCGTTGTCCTCCAAATCTTAGGGTACAGGTAAGAAGTCGAAGAGGTCCTGTCGCCCTTCGACTTGGCCCTGTTGCTTGGCTGATGTGACACTGGAGGAGTGTTGACGCTGAAGGCCTCCATCCTCGGAGCCTGCTTCTGGTTCTATGAGGCCATGCGCCCCATTTTTGGGCAGAGAGACCCTGATATGGCGCCTTGTGGCCCAAGGGGTTCGGCTGAGGGGCCTTCTGGTTCCACGCCGGCAGCTTTGGCTCCGGCCACCGAGGTCCCCTCTGGATCCGCTCGCAGATCTGCACCGATGCCACTGAGACCTTCCCTGGCACCGGTTTGGTTTCGACGCTCCTGACATCGGTATTGCCCACTGTCGACGTCGACCTGATCCTTATCCCTGATGACTCTGAGTCAGAGCAGCGTCAGCCGATGCCGCCTCTGTCCTCGATGGGGCCTACTCACCCCAGGTCAGATTTGGACCTTTTCCCTATAGGTACGAATTCGGGGAAGGATTGGAGGGAGGGAGTGGGGGTGGGGGGGAGAGTCCCCTGAACCCTTATGAATACCAGGATGACCCATCTTTGGACTGGGTACAGGAATTGGGCGAGGTCAGTGGACTGGACACTTCTTCAGATGTTGGCATGCTGTCTCCTACCGTGGCTATGGCAGAGGGAGCGGCTTATGCTACGGTGGTCAGAAGGGCAGCTGGGGTCCTTGGCCTTGAGCTCCCTGCTGTAGAGGTCAGGTCCAATCTCCTGACGGAGGTGCTTCAACCTGGGACTTCCACATCTAAGCCCCTTCTGCCTAAGCCCTTACCGATGCCTTTTTGGGTACTTGGTCCAGACCCAACACAGGAACTCCTGTGAATAGGACTATCTCACACCGCCATCGGCCCACCCCGAACGACCCTAAATTCCTTTCCCAACAACCCACGCCTGAGAGTCTTGTCATCCAGGCTTCCTCTTCCTCAGGCGCATTCACTTCCGCTCCCCCCGGATAGGTAATGAAAAAGGCTGGAGCAATTTAGGAAGAAGATGTTTTCTTCCTCCAGCGTCGCGCTACGGTCCTTGAGCACTGCATGCCTTTTGGCCCGCTATACCCACTCTTTGTGGGATACGGTTGCACAAGTTCTGCAGCAGATACCGGAGGAGGCCCGTGCTATGGTCTCCCAAGCTGTCAACGATGGGAGAGATGCAGCAAAGTTCACGATCCGATGTGTGCTGGGCACGGCCAACTATCTTGGCAGATCGGTTGCTACGACGGTGGCCTTGAGACACGACGCCTGAGTGCGTATGTCTGGTTTTTCGGGGGATGTCGAACAGTCTCTCATGGACAGGCCTTTTGAGGTCTCCAGTCTTTTTGGAGACCAGGCGAACTTTGCCTTGGAGAGATTCAAAGACTCCGGGGCTACAGCTCTGTCCCTTGGTCTTTCCGCAGCCCCTCGCCCCCAGCAGTCCTCCTTTTGCCCCCTTTGTGCCCATGGAAGGGGTTCCCTTTTGCGTCACCACCCAGCCACCGTGCTACCCATGCATGGCCGGGAACGCGGAATCCCACTTGGGCTTGGGACAGGGAACCAGAGGTCTGCCCAGACCCTCCCTGCCCCTACTGCAGCCTCCAAACCTTCCTAGTATGTCGCCTCACTCTGATCCAGTTGGCAGCAGGAGTTGCCATCACCTGCCCCACTGGTAATCCATCACTACGGACGGGTGGGTTTTGCAGATAGTTCAAAAGAGCTATTCCCTTCCTTTCGACTCTGCCCCACCGGCCATGCCTCAATCACTCACCCAACTTCCGGAGGGTGATTTGGCACTTCTTCGCCAGGAAGTCGTGGCTCTCTTGGCCAAGCGAGCTATAGAGAACGTCCCTGTGCCAGAAGTAGGTTGTGGTTGTTATTCCCGCAACTTTCTGGTGCCGAAAAAGGACAAGGGCTTACGTCCTAACACAGGCCTTCGGGACCTCAACTACTTCCTCAAGAAGGAGAAATCTAAATGCTCACCCTGGCTCAGGTTCTGTGTGCCTTAGACCCGGGAGTCTGGATGGTAGCGTTGGACTTGCAGGATGCTTATTTCCACATTCCCATCCTGCCTGCCCACAGACGTTACCTGCGATTTGTGGTAGGTCACAAGTACTATCCGTTTACTGTGCTCTCCTTCGGCCTTGCCAACCCCCCTCGGGTGTTCACGAAAGTGATGATGGTGGTTGCAGCTCATCTGCGCAGGTTAGGGGTCTCAGTCTTTCCCCACCATGACTACTATCTGTTGAAGCCGGACTTACCCCAGAAAGTTGTCTCCCACCTTAAAACTACGGTGAGCCTCCTGCATATGCTGGAGTTCATCATCAACGTGCCGAAGTCACACCCAACTCTCTCTCATATGCTCCCTTTTATCGGAGCTGTTCTGGACACAGTGCAGTTTCAGGCTATCCTTCCGAAAAGCGAGTCCAAGATATGCAGGCTATGATTCTGATCTTTCAGCCTCTGTCTTGGGTTCCGGTGAGACTGACTCTGAGGCTGCTGGGCCTCATGGCCTCCTGCATCTTGCTAGTGATGCATATTGTATTGTAATAGTTTTTATATAGCGCTTACTATCCCTGACGAGGCGTTGAAGCGCTTTTCGGTGAGTAGCACGCTACTCTGGAACCCAACAAGAATTAGTGATGGATTAGTATCGGGAAATATGAGTACAGTTTTAGTATTATTATGAGTTAATTTGAGCCGTGTATATGAGAGTTTGTTAGTTAGATTGACTGGAGTATGGAGGGGTGGAGGAGGAAAGAAATCCAGAAGTGTTAATTGTGAATATATCCTTCATTTACTCAACCCAAAGGCTTGGGACGAGGAAAGAGGGATGGAGGAGGGAAGAGTCTGTGGAAGGGTTAGGGAGAACATAGTAGCAGGGTGAGATAAATGAGGGAGAATTTACTATGGTTGTGTGGGAGATCATGGTAGTAGAGTGAGGTTTGGTGAGTTAGATGTGGAAGCGGAGGGAAGAGCTTAGGCAGAATTATTTAGGAGATGAAAGTAGTAGAAAGGATTTGGGATGATAGAGACAGGACATATGATGATGGGTAGATAAGTGTGATAAGATGAGAGCATACATATATAGAATTCATACATATCTAGTATAACAACCCACCCAGGAGCCATGCAATGACCCACGAACATGCCAAGCACAGAAACAACATATACACATATACATACACATATATATGTTCAATGGCATGTGTAGCTGCAGATACACATGCTGTGCACTATCCTGCCATCTAGTGTTGGGCTCGGAGTGTTACAAGTTGTTTCTCTTCGAAGAAGTCTTTTCGAGTCACGAGACCGAGGGACTCCTCCCTCTCGGTTCCATTGCGCATGGGCGTCGACTCCATCTTAGATTGTTTTTTTCCCGCCATCGGGTTCGGACGTGTTCCTCTTCGCTCCGTGTTTCGGTTCAGAAAAGATAGTTAACAATCGGAAAATTTGACGGTATTGTTTGCGCTCGGTACCGGGTTAGTGCTAGCACATCGACACTGAAGGAAGAAGAGCTCCGGCAGCACTTCGGGGCTTCAACTCCTCGGCGGGGCCTGGTCGGCCCGACCGCGTGCGTCTTCAAGACTCATGGAACGGACCCCCTTCCGCTTCTGCCCCAACTGCCACGCTAAGTATCCTTATACAGACCAACATTTGGTCTATAATCTGTGTTTGTCCCCCGAACACAAAGAGGATACGTGCGAGGCCTGTCGAGCATTTCGGTCCAAGAAGCCACTGCGGGACCGTAGAGCTCGAAGACTTCAAATGGCGTCGACACCGTCCGGACACCCCGACGTCGAAGAAGAGGAGACATTCTCCATTCCAGATTCGGACTCGGACGAGCCCGAGAGTGAGCAGCCGACGAGGCAACAAACCGTGAGTAAACCAGCCCCGGCAAAAACTCACTCGAAAATCATGAAGGCCTAGGGGACACCACTGCCAACAGGCCATGGCTTTACCCGAAAGCACGGTGACCAAACATCGGCACCGAAAAAGGCCTCCCAGCAGCCGAAGACATCCGACTCCGGTCGAGATACCGGCTCGGACCAGACTCGGCACCGAGAAATCGGCACCCCGAAAACCAAAAAGGTTTCTTCGGAACCGAAAAAGACGGCTGAAAAGGTTTCGGTGCCGAAACACGCAGCCTTGGAGCCGAAACACAGCTCCTATACAGAAGAACAGGGCCTTTCCTCACAATTACAAGGCCACAGGTTTGAACAAGAACTGGGCATGGGAGAGCCAGACCATACCCAGAGAAGGCTCCATATACAAAAAGACACTGGGAAAATCAGAACTCTTCCTCCAATTAAGATGAAGCGGAAGCTCGCATTCCATGAGGCGGAAATGCAGCCAAAAGCTAAGGTGGCTAAAGAAAAAACACCACCACATTTTTCTCCACAGCCATCACCACCACATTCGCCACATGTGTCCCCAGTAGCAACACCCCCAATGATGCAGTCACCAACGCACACCGGGATGAGCCAAGATGACCTAGAAGCATGGGATCTGTATGATGCACCGGTCTCAGATAATAGTCCGGATTGCTACCCATCAAGGCCATCACCACCGGAGGACAGTACTGCTTACATGCAGGTGGTTTCCAGGGCAGCTACTTTTCATAACGTAGCATTGCATGCAGAGCCCATAGAAGATGACTTCCTGTTCAATACCCTGTCATCTACGCACAGCCAATACCAAAGTTTGCCAATGTTACCAGGCATGTTAAAACACGCCAAACAGGTGTTTCAATACCCAGTCAAGAGCAGAGCCATCACACCTAGGGTGGAGAAAAAATATAAACCTCCCCCTACGGACCCTGTGTACATTACACAACAGTTAACACCTGATTCGGTGGTAGTAGGAGCAGCCCAAAAAAGGGCACACTCACAAACTTCTGGAGACGCACCACCACCCGACAAGGAAAGTCAGAAATTCGATGCAGCAGGGAAAAGGGTGGCAACACAGGCAGCCAATCAATGGCGAATTGCCAATTCGCAAGCTCTACTGGCAAGATACGACAGGGCACATTGGGACAAAATGCAACATTTCATTCAACACCTTCCCAAAGAGTTCCAGAAACGTGCCCAACAGGTTGTCGAGGAGGGCCAAACTATCTCCAACAACCAAATAAGGTCGGCTATGGACTCAGCAGACAAGGCGGCCAGAACAGTAAACACGGCAGTAACCATTCGGAGACACGCGTGGCTACGTACCTCCGGATTTAAGCCAGAAATCCAGCAGGCTGTGCTGAATATGCCTTTCAACGGACAACAATTGTTTGGGGCGGAGGTGGACACAGCAATAGACAAACTAAAGAAAGACACTGCCAAAGCCATAGGCGCGCTGTACTCCCCACAGAGCAGAGGCACTTTTAGGAAGCCGCACTTTAGAGGGGGATTTCGGAGCCAGACCACCGAGCCTTCCACCTCACAAGCCAGACCCACATACCAGGGCCAATATCAAAGAGGAGGTTTTCGGGGACAATATAGGGGTGGACCGTTCCCTAAAACAAGAGGGAAATTCCAAAGCCCAAAAACCCCACAAACAAAACAGTGACTCCAACGTCACAAACCCCCACCACACAACACCAGTGGGGGGGAGGCTCACAGATTATTAAAAAAATTGGGAAAACATAACTACGGACGCGTGGGTCCTAGCCATTATCCAACATGGTTATTGCATAGAATTCCTACATTTGCCACCAAATGTGCACACAACATGTCCAAACAACACTTAGATCTGTTACAACTAGAAGCCCAAGCATTGTTACAAAAAGAAGCAATAGAGCTAATACCCAACCATCAAAAAGGAACAGGTGTTTACTCCCTGTATTTCCTAATTCCAAAAAAGGACAAAACACTGAGACCCATATTAGACCTCAGAACACTAAATCTTTACATCAAATCAGATAATTTTCACATGGTGACACTTCAAGACGTGATTCCCTTGCTCAAACAACAGGACTACATGTCAACATTAGATCTCAAGAATGCTTACTTCCACATACCCATACATCCTTCCCACAGGAAATACTTGAGGTTTGTAATCCAAGGCGTGCATTACCAATTCAAAGTGTTACCGTTCGGGATAACAACAGCACCAAGGGTATTCACAAAATGCCTTGTAGTAGTAGCTGCTCATATCAGGAGACAGCACATGCACGTATTCCCTTACTTAGACGATTGGTTAATAAAAACCAGCACTCAGCAACAGTGTCTTCTACACACCAAATACATCATAGAAACCCTTCACAAACTAGGGTTCTCTATAAACTACCAAAAATCCCATCTACAACCGTGTCAAATACAACAATACTTAGGAGCAACAATCAACACACAAAAAGGGATTGCCACTCCAAGTCCACAAAGAGTACAAGCCTTCCAAAATGTAATACTAAACATGCACCGAAACCAACACTATCAAGTGAGGTTTGTAATGAAACTTCTAGGCATGATGTCTTCATGCATAGTCATTGTCCCAAACGCAAGACTACACATGCGGCCCTTACAACAGTGCCTAGCAACACAATGGACACAAGCACAGGGTCAACTTCAAGATCTAGTGTTGATAGACCGCCAAACACACTCCTCGCTTCAGTGGTGGAGTCCTATAAATTTAAACCAAGGGCAGCCATTCCAAGACCCTTTGCCTCAATACGTGATCACAACAGATGCTTCCATGGTAGGGTGGGGAGCACACCTCAACCAGCACAGCATACAGGGACAATGGGACGCTCAACAAAGGCAACTTCATATAAATCATCTAGAGCTGTTAGCAGTGTTTCTAGCATTGAAAGCATTTCAATCGTTAATAGCCCACCAACACATTCTTGTCAAAACAGACAACATGACAACAATGTATTACCTAAACAAACAGGGAGGGACACACTCATCACAACTGTGTCTCTGAGCACAAAAAATTTGGCGATTCACAATCACATTTGCCTAATAGCACAGTATATCCCAGGGAGTCAAAACCAGTTAGCCGACAATCTCAGTCGAGATCACCAACAAACACACAAATGGGAAATTCATCCCCAAATACTACAAACTTACTTTCGAAGATGGGGAACACCACAAATAGACCTATTCGCAACAAAAGAAGACGCAAAATGCCAAAACTTCACGTCAAGGTATCCACACCCTCACTCCAAGGGCAATGTGTTATGGATGAGTTGGTCAGGGATATTTGCTTACGCTTTCCCCCCCCCTCCCACTCCTTCCGTATCTGGTAAACAAATTGAGTCAAAACAAACTCAAACTAATACTAATAGCACCAACCTGGGCTCGCCAGCCATGGTACACAACACTACTAGATCTGTCAGTAGTACCTCATATCAAACTACCAAACAGACCAGATCTGTTAACTCAACACAAACAACAGATCAGACACCCGAATCCAGCATCGCTCAAGCTAGCAATCTGGCTCCTGAAGTCTTAGAATTTGGACATTTAGACCTTACACAAGAATGTATGGAGGTCATTAAACAAGCTAGAAAACCTACTACAAGACATTGTTACGCGAACAAATGGAAAAGATTTGTTTATTACTGCCATAATAATCAAATTCAACCGCTACATGCTTCCGCAAAAAACATTGTAAGCTACTTACTACACTTACAAAAATCTAAACTAGCTTTTTCATCCATTAAAATACATCTCACAGCAATATCTGCAGATTACACATTCAACATCACTCTTTAGAATCCCAGTCATAAAAGCATTTATGGAGGGTCTAAAAAGAATCATACCCCCGAGAACACCACCAGTTCCCTCATGGAACCTCAATATTGTATTAACACGACTCATGGGTCCACCATTTGAACCCATGCATTCTTGTGAGATACAATACTTAACCTGGAAAGTAGCCTTCCTAATAGCTATCACATCTCTTAGAAGAGTGAGTGAAATACAAGCATTCACTATACAAGAACCCTTTAAACAAATAAATAAACATAAAGTGGTTCTCCATCCAAATCTCAAATTCTTACCAAAGGTCATATCACCATTCCACCTAAACCAAACAGTGGAACTCCCAGTCTTTTTTCCACAACCAGACTCAGTAGCTGAAAGAGCCTTACATACGTTAGACATTAAAAGAGCTCTAATGTACTATATTGATAGAACAAAACAATTTTGCAAAACAAAACAATTGTTTGTAGCCTTCCAAAAACCTCATGCAGGAAATCCAATATCCAAACAAGGCATTGCCAGATGGATAGTGAAATGTATTCAAACCTGCTATATTAAAGCAAAAAGAGATCTACCTGTTACGCCAAAGGCACACTCCACTAGGAAGAAAGGTGCCACAATGGCCTTTCTAGGAAATATACCTATGACAGAAATCTGTAAGGCAGCCACATGGTCTACGCCTCATACATTCACAAAACATTACTGTGTAGATGTGTTAACAACACAACAAGCCACAGTAGGACAGGCTGTATTACGAACATTATTTCAGACAACTTCAACTACTACAGGCTAAGCCACCGCTTTTGAGGAGATAACTGCTTACTACTCTGTGCACAGCATGTGTATCTGCAGCTACACATGCCATCAAACGGAAAATGTCACTTACCCAGTGTACATCTGTTCGTGGCATGAGATGCTGCAGATTCACATGCGCCCTCCCCGGGAGCCTGTAGCCGTTATAAGTTGATGAAAATTGTACATTATAGGTTGATGAAACTTGTACATTTGTAAAAAAAAATTTATATATATCACTTTTATACACATAATGTACATACATACTTACTCCATTGCATGGGCACCTTTACTATATACACAACTCCTACCTCACCCTCTGCAGGAAAAACAATCTAAGATGGAGTCGACGCCCATGCGCAATGAAGCCGAGAGGGAGGAGTCCCTCGGTCTCGTGACTCGAAAAGACTTCTTCGAAGAAAAAAAACTTGTAACACTCCGAGCCCAACACTAGATGGCAGGATAGTGCACAGCATGTGAATCTGCAGCGTCTCATGCCACGAACAGATGTACACTGGGTAAGTGACATTATATATATATATATATATATATATATATATATATATGTGTTCAATGGCATGTGTAGATGCAGATACACATGCTGTGCACTGTTTCTGCCATCTAGTGGGGGGAGGCTAACCAAATATTACCACAATTGGACACACATTACCACAGACACGTGGGTCCTATCAATTATCCAACATGGTTATTGCATGGAATTCACAACATTCCCTCCAGATGTTCCTCAAAAACCGCACAGATTGTCTCCACAACACTTAGACCTATTACATGTAGAGTTCCAAGCATTGCTACAAAAACAAGCCATAGAGCTAGTACCCTATCAACAGAAAGGAACAGGCGTTTACTCCCTGTATTTCCTTATTCCAAAAAAGGACAAAACATTAAGGCCTGTCTTAGATCTCAGAACACTGAATCTCTTCATCAAATCAGATCATGTCCACATGGTAACACTTCTGGATGTAGTTCCCTTATTAAAAAGAGGGGAATACATGACAACACTGGATCTCAAGGATGCTTATTTTCACATACCCATCCATCCGTCTCACAGAAAATACCTCAGGTTTGTAATACAAGGCAAACATTATCAATTCAAAGTGCTACCGTTCGGAATAACAACAGCCCCCAGAATATTTACAAAATGTTTAGCCGTAGTAGCAGCTCATATAAGGAGACAGCACATACACGTATTCCCATATTTGGACGATTGGCTAATAAAAGCCAACACTCAGCAACAATGTCATTTTCACATGCAATACGTCATAGATACTCTACACAAACTAGGGTTTTCTATAAATTACCAAAAATCACATCTACAACCATCCCAAATACAACAATACTTGGGAGCAACACTCAACACACAAAGAGCAATTGCCACTCCAATTCCACAAAGAGTTCAGTCGTTCCAAAATGTAAGATCAAGCGTGCAACCAAACCAACAATACACGGTAAGGTTTGAGATGAAACAACTAGGCATGATGTCCTCATGCTTAGCTATTGTCCCAGACGCAAGACTACACATGCGACCCTTACAACAGTGTCTAGCAAAACAACGGACGCAGGCACAGGGTCAACTACAAGGTCTAGTGTTGATAGACCGCCATACACACTCTTCGCTTCAATGGTGGAACCCTTTCAATTTAAACAAAGGGCGGCCTTTTCAAGACCGAGTGCCTCACGCCATTATCACAACAGACGCTTCCATGGTTGGGTGGGGTGCACACCTCAACAATCACAGCATACAAGGTCAATGGGACAATCAACAAAAACTACTTCACATAAATCACTTGGAACTGCTGGTGGTATTTCTAGCATTAAAAGCGTTTCAGCCACTTCTAGCCCACAAACACATTCTTGTCAAGACAGACAATATGACAACAATGTATTATCTAAACAAACAGGGGGACACAGCTGTGTCTCTTAGCACAAAAAATGTGGCATTGGGCAATTCACAACAACATTTGCCTGATAGCACAATACATACCAGGCATTCAAAATCAGTTAGCCGACAAGCCTTTATGGAAGGACTAAAAAGAATCATACCCCCAAGGACACCACCAGTGCCTTCGTGGAATCTTAATATTGTGTTAACATGACTCATGGGCCCACCATTTGAACCCATGCATTCTTGTCAAATCCAATTTTTAACTTGGAAAGTAGCCTTTCTAATAGCCATCACTTCACTTAGAAGAGTTAGTGAAATACAGGCGTTTACTATTCAAGAACCCTTTATACAAATACATAAACATAAGGTGGTTCTTCGTACAGATCCAGAATTCTTACCAAAAGTCATCTCACCGTTTCATCTAAATCAAACGGTAGAACTCCCAGTCTTCATCCCACAGCCAGCCAGTAGCAGAAAGGGCATTACATACGTTAGACATAAAAAGAGCGCTAATGTATTACATTGACAGAACAAAACAATTTCGGAAAACAAAACAATTGTTCGTAGCTTTCCAAAAACCACATGCAGGTAACCCCATATCCAAACTAGGCATTGCCAGATGGATTGACAAATGCATACAAACCTGTTACCTAAAAGCTAAAAGAGAATTACCCATTACTCCAAGGGCACACTCCACTGGAAAGAAAGGCGCCACAATGGCTTTTCTTGGCAATATACCAATGACAGAAATGTGTAAGGCAGCCACTTGGTCTACGCCTCATACATTTACTAAGCATTACTGTGTAGATGTGTTAGCAGCAGAACAAGCCACAGTAGGACAGGCTGTACTAAGAACATTATTTCAGACAACTTCAACTCCCACAGGCTAACCACCACTTTTGGGGAGATTACTGCTTTGTAGTTTCTGCACAGCATGTGTATCTGCAGCTACACATGCCATCGATCGGAAAATGTCACTTACCCAGTGTTAGAAATGGGGTCTTTGGTTGACAGTCAGGTTACCCCCTGTTCAAGCAAGGACCCTCACTCTAGTCAGGGTAAAAGAGAATCACCCTCAGCTAACCCCTGCTTACCTCCTTGGTAGCTTGGCAGAGCAGTAGGCTTAACTTCAGAGCGCTAGGTGTAAAGTATTTGTACCAACACGCACAGTAACTCAATGGAAACACTATAAAATGACACAACACAAGTTTAGAAAAATAGGAAATATTTATCTAAACAAAACAAGACCAAAACGACAAAAATCTGACATACACAAGTCAAGTTATGAATTTTTAGAGATTAAACTTAAAAATAGCGCTTAGAAACAAAAATGCTTCGATGAGATGTTAACACGGCGTTGTGATGGAGTCGTTCCCAACAAGCCGACACCAGCGGCGCCGGACACTGAGTCGTGTAGACCCCCAAGTACAGTACCTTTGGTGAAGAGTGAAAACAAGCCGATGCGCGAAGTCGGGGATCGCGGCGTCTGTGCGAAACGTTGAATCTGTGCACTTCGAGCGGCGTCGGTCACGACGTGGTGCGGCGACTTCCACGGAGTCACGGACTTCAGCGGGGCTGCTGCGGCGTCGGGCCTGTGAAGAGCGTCGCGTTCCAGCGAAGGTCACGGCGTCGGGTGCAGGCGGCGTTACCGGATTCAGCAGCGGCGGCGTCCGAAGTCGATTTCCTTGGATTTCCACCAGCTTTCCTTTCAAGGGCCCAGGGACTGGATAGGGCACCACTTGTCGGGACAGGAGTCTCTCCAGAGACTCCAGGTGCTGGCAGAGAGAAGTCTTTGCTGTCCCTGAGACTTCAAACAACAGGAGGCAAGCTCTAACTCAAGCCCTTGGAGATTTCTTCACAAGATGTAAGGCACACTAAGTCCAGTCTTTGCCCTCTTACTCTGGGAGAAGTAGCACTGCAGGAAAGCTGCACAAAGCACAGTCACAAGCAGGGCAGCACTTCTTCCTCAGCTATCAGCTCTTCTCCAGGCAGAGGTTCCTCTTGGTTCCAGAAGTGTTTCTAAAGTCTGTAGATTTGGGTGCCCTTCTTATACCCATTTTAGTCTTTGAAGTCCCCTTTCTTCAAAGGGTACTCACACCTACTTGTGAAATCCTGCCTTGCCCAGGCAAGGCCTCAGACACACACCAGGGGGTTGGAGTCTGCATTGTCAGCCGCAGGCACAGTCCTTTCAGATGAGAGTGACCACTCCACCCCTCCCTCCTAGCAGAGATGGCTAATCAGGAAATGCAGGTTACACCCCAGCTCCCTTTGTGTCACTGTCTGGTGCGAGGTGAAAAACAAGCCAACTGTCAAACTGACCCAGACAGGGAATCCACAAACAAGGCAGAGTCACAGAATGGTTTAAGCAAGAAAATGCTCACTTTCTAAAAGTGGCATTTTCAAACGCACAATCTTAAAATCAACTTTACTAACTTTAAATTGTGAGTTCAGGGACCCCAAACTCCACATGTCCATCTACTCTCTAGGGGAATCTACACTTTAATCATATTTAAAGGTAGCCCCTATGTTATCCTATTAGAGAGATGGGCCTTGCAACAGTGAAAAACGAAGTTGGCAGTATTTCACTGTCAGGACATATAAACCACATTACTATATGTCCTACATTATCCATACACTGCACCCTGCCCTTGGGGCTACCTAGGGCCTACCTTAGGGGTGCCTTACATGTAAGTAAAGGGAAGGTTTAGGCCTGGCAAGTGGGTACACTTGCCAAGTCGAATTTACAGTGTAAAAATACACACACAGACACTGCAGTGGCAGGTCTGAGACATGATTACAGGGTTACTTGTGTGGGTGGCACAACCAGTGCTGCAGGCCCACTAGTAACATTTGATTTACAGGCCCTGGGCACCTCTAGTGCACTTTACTAGGGACTTAACAGTAAAAAAAAGATGCCAATCATGGAGAACCAATTACGTACATATTTTAAACAGGAGCACTTGCACTTTAGCACTGGTTAGCAGCGGTAAAGTGCCCAGAGTAACAAAAACAGTAAAATCAGAGTCCAGCACACATCAACAACCTGGGGAACAGAGGCAAAAAGTTAAGGGAGACCACGCCAAGGATGAAAAGTCTAACACCCAGTGTACATCTGTTCGTGGCATGTTGCGCTGCAGATTCACATGCGCCCTCCCACCTCTCCGGGAGCCTGTAGCCATTTTAGTTGCATTGAAAGTGTATATATGTAAATAATTTTGACTTTAATACTATATGTACATACACATTTACTCCATTGCATGGGCACCTCTAGTATCCTTACTTTAACAACTCCTACCTCACCCTCTGCGGGGAAAACAATCTAAGATGGAGTCGACGCCCATGCGCAATGGAGCCGAAAGGCAGGAGTCACTCGGTCCCGTGACTCGAAAAGACTTCTTCGAAGAACAACAACTTGTAACACTCCGAACCCAACACTAGATGGCAGGAACAGTGCACAGCATGTGAATCTGCAGCGCAACATGCCACAAACAGATGTACACTGGGTAAGTGACATTTTCCATACATACACACATATACACACACACATACAAACACACATGAATACACACACATATGCCTCATGGCCTCCTGCATCGTGCTAGTGACACATGCCAGAGGGCATATGCAGGCTCTGCAGTAGGACATGAAGTTCCAGTGGGCACAGCATCAGGGGAATCTCTCCGACATGGTCCAGATCTCGGAGAGGACTGCGAAAGACCTGCAGTGGTGGCTTTCAAATCCGCATTGGGTCCACAGCAGATCCCTCTTCCTTCCCCAGCCACATCTATCTATAGTGACAGATCTGTTGTTTCTGGGTTGGAGTGGCCACATGCAGAGATCAAAGGCCTCTGGTCTCTGGCGGAGTCTGGGCTCCATATTAATCTATTGGAGCTCTGGGCAATCAGGCTTGCGTTGAAAGCATTTCTTCCCTCCCTCAAAAGGAAAGCAGTGCAGGTGTTCACAGACAATACTACCGCTATGTGGTACTGCAACATACAGGGCGGAGTAGGGTCTTGGACCCTTAGTCAGGAGGCACTATGCTGGAACATCAGGACATATCCCTGGTGGGTCAACATCTGGCGGGCTCTCAACGCCAGAGTGGATGAACTCAGCCGTCGATGCACAGCCGATCACAAATGGTGTCTCCATCCGGAGGTGGCGCAAGGTCTCTTTCTGCAGTGGGGAGAGCCTTGGTTAGATCTGTTCTCCTCTGCAGAGAGCGTCCAGTGTCATCTGTTTTGCACATTGGAGTTTCCAAGGCAGCACTCGCTTGAAGACGCTTTTTGTCGAGAGTGGAACTCTGGCCTCTTTCCCACCTATACCACTTCTGCCCAGAGTTCTCAAGAAGATCATGAATGACCGGGCCCAAGTCATCTTTGTGGCTCTGGAATGGGCGTGGAGAGTATTGTATCCAGAGCTATTGAGTTTGGCCATCGATCCTCCAATCAGACTACTTCTTCGGGTTGCTCTTCTGTCGCAGCAGCAGTGGACGGTTCTCCACCTGAACCAGTCCAATCTCTACATTCCTGCATGGAGATTGAGCGGTAACAGTTGACGACTTTTGATCTTCCACCCGAAGTCTGTGATGTTATCTTGGCAGACAGGCGTCCCTCCATCAAAACGGTATACGCCTGTCGTTGGCATAAATTTGTGGCATGGTGCACCAACAAATCTGTTAATCCCCTTTCTGCTCCTCTGTCTGAGGACCTTTTTTTTTTCCATTCTTTCTTTGGCGTAGCAGGGCTCTGCTTTGTGCACCCTTAAAGGGTATTGATCTGCCAGTTCGGCCTTTCTTAGGTTACCTGATCAACCCTCACTCTTTAAATCTCCTGTTGTGAATAGATTCCTAAAAGGTCTCACCCATTTATTTCCTCCCACTTCATTTATCATGCCTCAATGGGACCTCAGTCTTGTCCTTTCTTCCTTAATGTGTACTCCCTTTGAGCTGATGCACAGTTGCCCTTTACGGCTCCTCACTTTCAAGACTTTCTTTCTTATTGCCATCACTTCTGCTCGCAGGATGAGTGAGGTTCAGTCCCTTTCTTCCAAACCTCCACTCTTGTCTGTACACCCTGACAAAGTGGTGTTGGGCACTAAGGCTTCCTTCCTTCCCAAGGTTGTTACGCCTTTTCATGTAGGCCAGTCCATCACCCTGCCTAATTTTTCGGACCCCCACATCCTTCCCATGAGGAGGAGAGACTCCAGCGTCTGGACCCAAAAAGAGCGTTGGGTTTCTATCTTAATCGTACTAAAGATTTTTGGGTGGACAATCAACTTTTTGTTGGGTATGTGGGTGCGAAGAATGGGAAGGCGGTGCAAAAACGTACTATCTATCGGTGAGTGCTTCTTTGCATCAAGATGTGCTACGCTTTGGCCAAGCTGCAACCCCCTGAGGTCTTGTGCTCTCATTCCACCAGAGCAACTGCTGCTTCCATTGCATTAGCACGCGGATTTCCTGTCCCCGATATCTCCCAGGCAGCTACGTGTGGGCATCCTTGCACATGTTTGCTAAACACTACTGCCTGGACAGTCCGGTCCGTTGGGACGGCTACTTTGGTCATTCGGTCCTGCACGACTTTCTAGTATGATCTTGGTTCGCAGCCACCTCCGAGGATGGCATTGCTTGGGTACCTGTTCTAAGGTAAGGAATCTGCAACTAGAAGTCTCAATTAGATGCATAAGTTACTTACCTTCGGTAATGAAATATCTGGTAGAGACATATTCTGGTTGCAAATTCCTTACCGACCCACCCATCCTGCCTGCTTGCTAACTGATTTCTAGGGACAGGGATTCCCCTTTCAGGTCCTTAGCTCTGGCGCATCAATCTCAGTGTTCTTAGTGGCTCTGCACTGTGGCATGGAAAGTCATTAAAAAAACTGACGTCACTGCGCTGAGGTGGCGTTTGTGTACTACTCCTGATGTCATCACGGCGACTACGACTGCAACGATGCCCGTGGAGTCGACCGATGTGCAAGGGTATTGCTCGGAGAAAAATCTCCGGATTCAGTCTGATGTCTGGGGGAAATTCTAAGGTACGGAATCTGCAACTAGAATATGTCTCTACCAGATATTTTGTTACCAAAAGGTAAGTAAATTGTACTTTAATGCAGTCGCCAACCGCAAGTTTGCCTGAGTTCTCATTAGTCTTAACACTAGTGTTAATAACCTTCATGGCAGTATACTTTGCTTTAACATTCAATGTAGCTTGGGCATTCATTTTTTAAAACATCAATAACAGGCAATGTCTTTCTTATATAAGTAGGATTAAACAAAGTGCGCAGAATTCTACCTTCGAGCATTGAAAAAGGTGAAAATTCAGTAAGAGTATTGGGAGAAGTATGATACACCCAAATTCTGTTGGTGATAAATTTTTACTTCAATTTTGTTGGCTAGAGCAGCTTGGACTCCTACCTCAATAATCCTGTTAAATCTCTCAACCAAACAATTTATGTTTTACGAATAAAGTGCTGTTTTCCTTTGAAGAATATTTCCATTCCTGATTTTTTAATTTTTTTATATTTACTGAAATGGACTACATACCATTGTCAGTCATCCGACAAATAGACACACCCTCCTTCTGGAAACGTTCTATAAGGAGTTTTATGTCTGTCAGTAGTGAGTTGCTTAGAGGAATAATAGATAAGGGCAAATGCATATACATTTTCCTTGTACTATATTTTCATAAGGACCCAACAAATCCAAGACCAGTTTTTCCCCAAAGTCTATCTGGAAATTGAAGGACAACATTCTGTCTTACCCATGGTAAGTAATTTGTCAATTCATGCACATCATACAATGCTTTACATAACTCACTATATCGGAGTCCATGTACGGCCACCAAAATATTTCTCTGACGCTTTTTTGTTTGTGATAGATTACCTGAATGTGCCAATTTAATAGTAGTACAACAAATGTCCTTGTGAGGAACTATGTGAAGGAAGCTGGCTCTGTATATAGTATACCAAAGTAAGATATATTGTGCACAGTGTCTACTGGACCCCCAGAGACGTTACAGAGGTTAAAGTAGTTAATACTAATGCTCTCTTTTGTTGTGTGGTCAAGCAGTTAGACTTATCAAGGGTGGGGCTAATATTTATTGTACACAGAGTCAAGAAATGAGGCACACATTCAATGACTATCTCCAGGCCAATATTTATGTCTCAAAAGTATACTTAATTTATTTCTTGAACCAAAGCGATCTTTGTTGCAGGTAAGTACAGTTTCAAGAATGTATCACTTTCAAGTATCAAATGCAGTTTGTTTCAAATTTACAGATAAACAGTTTTCAGGTAAGTAATACTTTTCAATTTAAAAAATAGACAGCACAGTTTCTCATAGAAAGCAATGCAGTCCTAGGGGAGGATAAGTAACAACACAATTTACAGGTAAGTACTAGATTTACATTCCCAGTCTTCGGGGGTTACGGTGTGCAGCGGGCAAAGTTTAGGACAACACCAAGGGGGCACTGCCAGCAACATGGGGTTGACAAGGTGTGGAGGTCAAATTGGTGTCAGACGCACAATGGAATCCTATGGACACTGGGGGCACTTAGAAAGAAACAGCTTGCAGGTAGGTACCTGCAACTTCAGGGCACAGACCTTGGGAGTTTAGATCAGCACCGCGGGGTCAGTACCAAACGCACACCCTCAGCGGCATGGTGGTGGCCGGATGCAGGGTGCAATCACAGATTTGAGCACTCAATGCTTTTCAATGGAGAAACCCCCCGGGGTCACAAAGATGCTGCAGGCTTGGTTCAGGTAGTCGGCTGAAGAAGACCAAAGTCCTGACAGGTAAGTAGAGAGCCTGCTGGAGTTTGCTGGACCGTCATTTGGGTTCCCCAAGGCCAGGGGGTTGCAGGTGCAGGGGTACCTTTAGGCATCAGGAAATCTTCACCGCAGTTGGTTGCAGAGGAGGAGGGGGAGAATGTGTTCCTCTGGATTTAGGCTGCACTTGTCATCTTGTTGTGCAGGAAGTGTCAACCCAGGGTGGACTTGAGGTTGGAATCACCTGGGGACCTTCTCTGGACTGGTGGGCCACCTGGACTCGGGCCTTGGGCATCAGGTGCAGAGTGGGTAGGACTCGCAGATTGGGAATGTTTCTTTGTGGACAGGGCCGTTGTCCTCTGGAAATCTTGGTCTTTAGAGAAGGCAGACAGTCCTTGGGGTGGGGTGGGGGTTGGGGGGGAGGCAGGGGGTTGTAGAGGTCACTGGCCCTACAGGACGAGTCGTCTTGCAGCAGGAGTCTTGAAGCTGCAGACATACTGGTAAGGCTGGGGCCAAGTCAGTTGTCATCTGGAGTCTTCACTGCTAATGCATCTCCTCAGTCCTTCTCCAGGTCGCCAGGAATCTGAAGACCAGGGTTATGCGGTGCCCCTAAATACGATTTAGGGGCGTTACAGGGGTAAGAGGGCAGTAGCCAATGGATACTGACCCTGAGGGTGGCTTTACCTTTCCTGTGCCCAGTCCCTTTGGGGGAATGGGGAGCACATTCCTAAACCTATTATCTATCACTCTGCAAAACAAGATGGAGGATTCTGCCAGGAGGGGTTAACCTCAGCTCTGGGCACCTGGGGGCGTGACCCCTGCTGGGGTAGACACTCCTCCTGGTGTTTACTAATTTTCCCACCGGATCTACTGCCAAAAGTGGGGCCTTGTATTTGGGGGGGAGTGGGTGAGGCTGAGGGGGGAGAGGCTGGCATCTTCACTAGCTGGAGCCTTTGAGGCTCACCGCAAAGTGATGCTGTTCCTATACAGGGGAGGTCCAGAGCAACTTCAGGGCACATGGGGTCAGAAATATGTTTGGTAGTGGCAGGCTGGCATAGAATGGCCAGCCACACACTAGAGAAGTGGGTGAATTTCAGGGGACATCTCTAATATGCCCACTGTGTGCATTTTATAATAAATCCAACACTGGCATCAGTGTGGGTTTATTCAGCTGAGAAGTTTGATACCAAACTTTCCAGCATTCAGTGAAGCCATCCAGGAGCTGTGGAGTCTGTAATGACAAACTTCCAGCCCATGCACTCAGTATGACTGCACTGCAACTTACAGGGTCTAAAAACAGACTTAGACACTGTAGGGGCGTATTGCTCATGCAGCTATGCCCTCACCTGTGGTATAGTGCACCCTGCCTTAGGGCTGTAAGCCCTGCTAGAGGGGTGATTTACCTATACCACAGGCAGTGGTCGGTGGGCATGGGACCCAGAGGAAGATGCCATGTCGAATTTACCTTTTTCTCCCCACCAACACACACAATCTGCAATTGCAGTGTGCATGTGTTTGGTGAGGGGCCTCTTAGGGTGGCACAATACATGCTGCAGCCCTTGGGGACCCTCTCCGACCACAGGGCACTTGATACTACTGGTACCTTTTACAAGGGACTTAGTTATGCGCCAGAAGTGTGGCATTTGTGGAAGCAATGGTACAGTTTAGGGAAAGAACAAAGGTGCTGGGGCCTGCTTAGCAGGATCCCAGCACACACTGTCAAGTTAGCATCAGATATCAGGCAAAATGAGGAGGGGCGGGGGGGGGGGGGCGGAGCGACTGCATCAAGGGGCCAGTTTCCTACACTGTGTAATCCTCTTTGAAAACTATACCTTCTGAATGGAAATACCATATTTCATTTTCCAGAATACTTGCATCATAGGAGATAGTGATTTTTTCCTTGGGCTAGCCCTTATTAGTAAACTCAAACACTTTGTTCATCATTCTTACAACTGTCCATCCATTTATCAATAAAAAAAATAAATCATTAGCGCACAATACTAAAATGTCACTTATAGAGGCAACCACACACTTCTCAAATGTCTATTTTTTTTGTACATGAACATCACCTAGTAGCTGTCTAGATAAACAGCTATGACGTTGCATTGGCCAGGAACATGACATGCCTGAAAATTATATTCGTACATTTTGGACAGGATTCTTACCAACCTGGTAGAAGCTCTTCCAGTGCCATTAGTATTAGGTAATACTAGCAAAGGTTTATGATCTATTTTTTATGGTGAAGGACAACCATCGTAAATGCATCTTAAAATATGCAGCTGCCCATGCACAGAGTAGAGCTTTTCTCTCAGTTGTAGACTATCTTGACTCTGCCATTGATACTGATCTTAAAGCATAAGCCACAGTTTTTCACCAAAGTTACTCCTTTGATTTAATATAGCTCCTAATCCGTAGACTTTTCCCCAGCCATCTGCTGGGATCTGGAGATTTTTCTCAAACAGTACCCCCTGCACTTTGTTAGGTGGTATCATTTGCTCCGTGTTGGACGTCGTGCACGCGGGATATGACATTGCAGGTCCTATATAGGTGCCTTCCCTGTGGGCTGATAGTTGTTTTCTTTCTGAGTCAGCCTAGTGTTGATCCAAAGTTTTTTGAGTGCTCTTTCTCAAAATTTTTGTCAAAGTTCTTTTCATTTTTCTTTTGAGTGTTGACACTCCTGGTGCGTCAAGGATGTTTTCGCGTAGGACTGGGTTCAAGCCCTGCAGATCCTTCCATCCGATGATGTCTGTGACGGATCTGCACTTCATGTGGTGTATGGAGTGCGACCACAACCCGAAGACATGCTCTGAGTGCCAGGTCATGAATCCATAAGCTTTGAGGAAGCGGCCCCTAAAGCTCCTTGTGGCCTGGCTTTTGGCTCCACGTTGCTCTGGATCTTGGTTGAGATTGAGGTCCTGAGAATGGTCGCGGAGCCCCATTCTTCATTGTCCCACTCCAAGTCCTCGGGACGCTTGGGTAAGTCGAAAAATGTTTTCTCCTCCTTACCCAGCCATACAAAGATCTGCTTCCTACGCCATGGTGAAAGTACTCGATCTCCAGCTCCCCAGTTTGGAGGTTAAAAACCAATGTCTTGACAGAAGTCCTCCAACTGGGACACAGTCTGAGACCTTTCCTTCATTTAACGAAGCACTGACGGATATCTAATTGGGGGCTTGGGCCAAACCTTGTTCAGGCCAACCAGTCAGTCGACAAAATGCAAGGTGACATTGCCCTGCTCCTGACATCCCAGTTTTTCTTTTGCAGCATGCCTCACTGGAAAGCCTAGTGGTGCAAGCTTCTACCAGTTGCTCTAATTTCAACACATTTCTACCCACTCCCTATACGGGTATCTAAGCAAAAGGAAACATTCAGCAAATGTGTCTTTTCGTCTAACAGGTTGGTCCTCTGATCTGTTTATGCTGTTTTTGGGACGCAACTCCATCATCTGTTCCTTTTGTCTTTGGGATTCAGTGGCACAAGTCCTCCCTTATGTGCCCAAAGACCTTAGTTTTTGCTATCTCAGGCAATGCAAGATGGTTGTGTTGCAACCAATTTCACAATTTCTTGTGGCTTGGAAATGACTAATTCTATTGGGCAGGCAACAAGCACCAGCGTTGCCATTGGTCGCCATGCATGGCTGCGATCAACTGGCTTCTCCTGCATTGTCCAGTACTCCCTGTTGGATATGCCCTTTAAGGGGACTTGCTTGTTTGGGGACAAAGCTGATTCTGCTCTGGGGCATTTTAAGGAGAGCAGGGCTAATGCTTGCTCTGCCTTTTCATCTGCCTCACCAACTGCAACAGTTCCATCTCTCCTTTCACAGCTTTGGCTGAGGCATCCCTCACCACCAACGTATCCAGACACCACAGGGGAACACCTTAGTTTTACAGTAGAGGCTGTGGTGACCACTGAACTCCCCACTCCACCCCCTCCCTCAATTGCAGTCCCACCTTGCAAACCTTGTTAGCATGCCTTTGCAGGGACACTGCCACATAGTGGGAAGCAGAATCCACAGATTCTTACCTGAGTGGCAGGCAGTCACGCCATACAGGTGAGATCCTACATATTGTTGACTAGGTGCCCTTTTTGTATGGTCACGCGCCACACGCACCCCCCCACACTTTTTTCACCAATCATCAATGCTGATGGTTATGACTGAAAGTACACTGGATCCTGCTAGTCAGGCCTCAGTGCCAGTGCTCTCTCCTTAAAATATGATGCATGTGAATTGGTAACCCCAGTTGGCAAGGACTTTAGCCCCCTTATAAGTCTCTGGTGAGTGGTACCCAAGACAAGGGAGTTATAGGGGTCACCAGGGCCTGAAGCACTGATTTTGCCACTCTGAGCGACCCAAGTAAAATATAACAGTAGTAGTAGTGCAGCCATTGCAGACTGTATGAGCAGTGCAAACTTTCCCTCGCCACGAGTGTCAAGGTCACAGAACTATTTTTAATATATGCCAATCACCCAAAAAGGTAGGCCTTCTGAGACCAGGTGACAAGGTGCATTATATTAAAGGTGTGGACTTATAGGTGCAAGTGTATATGTCACCATAATAGTCTCTTTCCTTTAACAATTACTATACATGTTCAAGAGACCATAGGATTAAGGGCCGGCACATGAGCATCCTGATGTTGCCAACTCCATTATGGCCCCACAGAAAAATGTCACATTTGGCACCAAACACCTTGTCTCATCAAAACCAACTTTTTCCCAAAGTCTGATTTAATGTGGCATGCAAACACGTGGCTAACTTAGAGGTTGGCCACCTGGTTGCTCCAGTTTTTGCTTCGCCCTGGCTGACAGCCAGCAGCTTCTGCTGCCAAGGCAGGAATCTGATCCTCTGCCTGGAGGAGCGAAGTCTCCCAGGAGTCAGAAAGAAAGGCCTGCCTGGTCGGGAGGTGCCACCTCTCTCCCTGAGAGTGGCTGGTGAAGTGACATATCAAAGCAGTGCGCTTCAAAGCTTCCAGTGTCTCTGATATCTCTGTAGACTTCTCACCCAGAGGATGATAAGCATCCCCCTGCCCCAGGCACATTTGCAACCCATGCAGACAGAAAAAATAGGTAGCTAGAAGGCTAGACACACCCCTAGTCTGTGCCAACTGGTCTGTACAGGCGAAGAAAGTTTCTGCAATTTTTTAAAAGTGGCAGAATAGAGGGTTCTGGGTAGAAAAGATGGCATACCTCCCCTCCACTCCCCACCTTTGGATGTGGTCACCTCAAGGTTGGATTAGCCACTGAGGCTAGAAACACATTGGCTACCAGTACCCACACCCTAATGCTCCTAGACCTAGAATTTGAGGGACTGACATGGCATCAAGAACTCAGATCTGCTTCAGCTGCAACAAAGGACAAGGAAGAGAGACGAGTCCGCAACTTCAGGACCTGTACAAAGAAAAGATGCAATAAACTGCAACTGTGGCAAGCACCCTGCAACTGCACAACTATTACTCGTCCTGGACCAGAGAGCAGCTCCAAAAGAAAGTGGTTTTTTTTCTGCAAACCAAAGGTAACTCCAGAACTCCCTTGGACCAGAGGTATTAGTACTCTGCAGCAGGCAGGTAAACCACGCTTAAACCAAAGAATCACTGCCCATCAGACCGTCTGAGGGATAGCCCAAATGTAAATGGTCTAATGCGTTGTGGGAAATGTAGTCCTGACCTCGAGCAGGTTTCAGGTGGCTACTGTTTCCCTCCGGACTCCAAGACATTGAAGTATCTGAAGCCTGAGTTCAGATGATATGGCCAACTGGGCCACCACTACCTTTATTCCGTGCTGCGCCTTCGAGGGAATCCTGTTAATAGCCCATTTGCCAATATTTTGCATCCTGTTCCTCACCAACACCATCTAAGCTGCAAACTGGGCACCCTCTTCTCCTGCGTTCAGCACCAAGGACAGCCAAGACTACTTTGCACCTGAGGCTTACATCCCAGGTAAAAGTCAACTAACAATAGGAGCCTGGTCCTGGGACCTGCCTTACCTTTACCCTCAGTGGGTTCCACTGAACTCAACCTGCAAGTGAACGTTTGTCACAAGTGCAATTTCCCATTGACTGCATCCTTCTTGTTTTGTAACATTTAAATGCACTGATTTATTGTTCCTTTTAAAATCTATAACTCCATTTATACTCATCAGATTGTCTTCATTTTGCTGTCTCAAATTCTATAAAAATCTGCTTTATTTTTATAAATATATGTTGGTACTCTGAAATAATTAACACGTTTCTCTAGTAAAGCATGACTGCGCTGTGCCACACTACCAGAAATGAGCTAGGGATTTATTTGTGTGAATCTAGAAGACCTATTTGTGTTAACATGAGAGTATTGCCTAGTGAAGCCTACCCAGCCTCAATATATCATACTCCTACACTACATTGTACATTTTCTCTCTTCGTCCCCATACCTTCTACCTTTCTCTCAGTCTCTAATGGAGCACTGTCTCTCCATTTTGCGACTGGAAGGGCAAGTCCTTTTGGCCAGAGGGACTGTTAAGAGGTTGCTGATGCCAGAAGTAGGATGTGGTTGTTATTCCTGCTACTTTCTGATGCCCAAGAAGGACAGAGGTCTTCGTCTTATTTTACACACTTTCCTCTGGAAGGAGAAGTTCAAAATGCTCACCCTGGCCCAGGTCTTGACTACTCTCAACCCTGGAGACTGGGTGGTATTATTGGACCTGCAGGACACCCATTTCCTTATCTGTCCTTCCGGCCCATGGGTGATACCACCAGTTCATGGTGGAAGAGAAGCATTTTCAGTTCTCTGTACTCAACTTTGGTCTCACCAGTGCCCTTTGAGTGTTCGCAAATGTGATGCCGGTGGTGGTTGCCCACCTTTAGAGACCAGGGGTGCTAGTGTTCCATTACCTTGACCATTGGCGGTTAAAGGCAGGCTACCTCAGGCAATTGTCAATCACCTCCAGGCTACGGCAAACCTCCTCTTATCCTTGAGGGTTCACTACTAACTTGCCAAAGTCACACAATTCCTTGTTAGACTCTACCCTTCATATGAGCTATTCTGGACATGGTTTGGTTTTGTGCCTTTCCAATGGAAGAGAGTGGAGTTCATTGAGGTCGATTCTGAGGATGCAGGGACTGACAGCCTAGTCAAGCATGTCCAATGGCATATGCGGGCTCTGCAGTGGAAAGTCCCAGTCGTTCCAATATCAAGGGAACCTCACTAACCACGTTGAAATCACAGAGGAGACTGCAAGATCTGTAATAGTGGTTACTGGACTCTATATAGTGTCAGATTCCTCACTGACCTTTCTTCTTCCCTGTGATTGAACTGTAGCCATTAATAAGATCCACAGTCTAGGAACCTGCATACTGTCTACTAGTTTGCTTTGGGGCTCTGTGTCTGGGGGTGCTGGCAGTCTCAAAAGCAACTGATGGTGCACTGGAGTGGTTCCTATATAGGCCCTACTCGTCAGTGAAACCACATCTGTACCTTACTATCACCTTGATCTATTCCACCTGGCCAACATCTTTCATTAACGAAAGGGAGGAAGAGAAATTAAAATGCTAGGCCAGTCAGCAGCTTTTCTGGGGCGTGGGAATAAAGCTAGTTATGGGACACATATATAGATAACCTGGTTTCAATGTCTGCATGACCAAACTGTGACCCTCTGCATTTACTTTTCTTCACTCGTTCTTCACTCTCCTTCCTTCTCTGTGATCATCACATTTAAAGTACCTTCGAATAATTCAAGGTACTTTTCTGTGATCATCACATTTGCAGTACCTTGAAATAATTCAACAAACTTCTTTTTCTGTGACCATCACAAATAGTTCAATTCTTGATGCGCACTGTAAAAAAAAAAAAAAAGCCTTGCTTGAATACTGTTTCTAGACCATGTTTCGCCATCTATATAATGAAGGATTTGTATAGAAGGCACAAGGCTACTGACTTGCCTTTTGGGTCAGTGATAAAACTACCTTTAAGGCAGAAGGTGGAAAGACAGATTTCCATCCTGTGGCTGAATTCCACAGTGTGTAATCGGGAAATCTGGTTTTAATCTCGGTTCCCCAGCTTGACCAAACTGTGTGATCCTAAGCAATTACTTTTTTCCACAGTGCATCCTTTTCAATGATTGTCACATTTGCTTTTTGAATTAGTTCTGTTGAGGATACACTCTGTGCAAAAATTGCTTACATATGGACTAGACATGTGGAGGACCACAACCTTCTGGACCCTTCCCAGTCAGTCTTATGATTTAACCACATCACTGAGACGGCCCTAGTCGCAGCCATGGATGACATCAGAATGCTGTTAGACCACAGAGAAACAGCAGCTCTCATCCTAGTGTTAAACAGACTCAACCAGATCGGAATCCAAGGAGCAGCCTCAAGTGGATCACATCCTACCTCACAGGAAGAACACAGAAGGTCATCCTGCCCTACTCCTCGCTCCCTAAGAACATCACCTGTGGTTTACCTCTAGGCTCATCACTCAGCCCAAACCTCTTCAACGTATGCATGACGATGGCAGACATCTTCAAGAGCCACAGACCCAACATAATCTCCCACACCGACAACTCCCAACTCATCCTCTCCCTGACTAATGACCCAGCAACCACCAAGGGCAAGTTCCAACGATGCATGAAAGACATGGCTGCATGGATAAATAACAACCGTCTAAAACTCAACATCGATGAGACAGAAGTACTCATCTTTGGGAAAGGAAAGGACACCCCCTCTGGAACAAAACATGATGGTCACCTGAGTTGGGTCCAACCCCATTGAACACGCCCGCAACCGCGGTATCCTCCTCAACCGGCAGCTATCTATTAAGAAGCAGGTCAGCGCCATCTCCTTTGCTTGCTTCATTGCCCTTCAAATGCTCAGGAAGGTCTTCACATGGCTGCCCCCCAACACCAGGAGAACAGTCATGTAAGCACTCATCACCTGCTGACCAGTTCAAGCTGCTCACCCACGCTTACAAGGCACTATGCAATGAAGGACCGGTGTACCTCAACAATTGAATAAACTTCCACCACCCTACCAGGAAACTCTGCTTTGAATCCCTGTCCCTAGCAGCCACCTGATGCATCCGCCAGATGAAAAGTGGAGGCCGCTCCTTCTCCCACCTGGCAGCTAAGACCTGGGTCAACCTTCCCCTTCACCTCAGAGTCTCACCATCGCTCCAGCAATTCAGTAAGGACCTCATGACCTGGATGTTCAACTAACAGGAGAATATGCAGCATGCTCTCCCAGCACCTCGAGACCCTCATGGGTGATGCAGCCGAGCTCTACAAATCCTGCTTGATTGATGGGATGAATATTAATAATATTGCTCCAACTATAACCAAGGTTTATTTAGGAGGCACAGGTCAATTCGATTGCCTCTTGAGTCATTAATAAAAAGGGCGGAAGGGCTGTGGTTCGTCAGTATTAATTACATTTTATCACTACTGAGAAATTTTTATGTGCTAAAAATGAGTTCCTCCGCTCTAAGTAAACTAGCAGCCAACAAACTTGCAATATGGCAGGCTGATCTGCTTAGCAAAGAGCTCTGTACTAAAACTCCACAATTTAGTTATTCCAGACAGTATGCAATATGGGTAGGGTTGCAGAGAATTATGGGATCTGGCTGCCACCGTCTCACTACCTCTGCTCTACCAGCGCTGGTAGCTGGTTGGGAGAACGTCGGGTGTTTGGTGTGCAGTCTCAAGGCATGTTCATGACTACACTCACTTAGTCTGTGCTATGAAACAGATCGTATCTAGGCTGACAAACCACATTCACAGCTAAGATTCCAGTGACCTGTGCTGTGAAACGTGCCATGTGTGCTGACAGCCTCATCCATAGTGCACCATAGGGACTGGAGAAAATTGCCCAGTTTGCCTTACCCTTCTGATGCCAGACGTCCCTTACTCATATCCTCACGGTACTAACCTTTCGCAATCGTCCTTAAAAGCATAAGCAGATTGCTTCTTAAGGGGTTGTATTTCTGATATCTGCTGTAGCTGCAAATAGAAATGTCTTAAAGTGCTTGGCCTGGTTCATATACATGTTGACTATTGGCGCTACATTCTTCAATAAGAAGGGAACCTTTGATTGTTTTGTTTCTTCATGATGATTTGTGGCTGTGCATTTATGACTAGTAATATAGCTGATTGGGAAAATTACACTTGGCAGACTGAGTCCTTTCTTTTATTTTTGGACTCCAATATTTGTTTTCCCATCACAAGTTATTTGATATTTCCCGTAAGCAGAAGACGTGCTTACTCCGCAACCTGATGCCATGTTCTTTGCCCCTCTCTTGCACCTACCCCTTGAACTCTGTCTCCGTAAAAGTCTCCATCTTTCATTGTCTGAATCCCCGCTCATCACTGAATTACTCTGAACCTTCCTCCAGTGCCTCCAGGTACAGAGTGAAGAGGTGAAAGATGACTTCCTGAAGCAACTTTTTGTAAATGCTTCTAACCTCAGATTTTTAATTCTCCCCAAATGGCAAACTGACTCTGATTTTTTTCCTAGCATTAGACCAGTGTGGTGACTTATAACTCTATGGCGGCCTCATACTGTATCAGTAAGTGATGACTGTATCTTCCTTTTCACCTTTCGTGGATCTGGACCTCCATTACCAAACTTTTTAGGGTGTTGTAGCAACTTCAGAATCGTTTTCCTCAATACTGCTAGGGAAATGAAAGGTTTTAACATTGTTTCGATCATTAATATGCTACAGTGGGATGAATGTGAACTATTTCACTCTTAATTCTTGTATTTGTCGTTAATTTGTAGGAAATCTGAAAACCAGTGACACCAGAAACGCAAAGAGTGTCAATGGATTATGAGGTGCTGATAACCCAGGATTTTTAATACCTCACTCACCTACCATTCCTTTTTGCGCGATCTGTAGGTGACCGCTGACTGTGGTCTGATGAGCACTTAGGAGGGTTGATCCTGCTGTATCTGCTCTGTCACAAGGTTATTTGTCTTGCAGCTTCAAAGACAGACGTGCTATGGCTTGATCCTTGGCCTTCCTGGCACCAGGTTGTCAACAATACCAAAGGTTCAGAGGATAATCTTCCAATCTTTTCTGTCTTCAGAAGGAGTCTTGCAGTTCATTCAGCTGACCATACAGTCATTTCATGGCGCCAAAAGATGTAGTTGTGGCAGAGGCCATGACCACTAGCATGAACAGCAGTCCTTCTTCGACACCTCCAGCAACTGTACCTTTGATTTCCCCTACTGTGTCCATGGACAACCGGTAGAACACTGAATTAATCTTTGCCTGCTGGGCTAGTGCGAAATTACCAGTGGGTGCTACCAGATTTTGAACATGGTAAGCTCTCCCTTTTACATCATCTCCCACATCCTGTTCCAACTGTCTTTGTGCAGACATCCGTGTATCCCGCCTCCAGGAAGTTTGGTCAGTGCTGGCCAAAGGTGTCATAGACTGAGTCCCTAAGGTGGAGGGCAGAGGGTGTTACTCCCCCTACTTTTTGGTGCCCAAAAAAGGTGAAGGACTCAACCCGTTGGATTCTGAAAGGACAGGTTCAGGATGGAAACTTCTGCTTCTCTTCCTTGGATCCAAGAGACTGAATAGTGTTCTTGGGCTTGCAGGATACTTATTTCATGTGCCCATTCTGCATTCCTACATATGCTTCCCTCAGTTTGTGGTGGGGTTGGAACACTTTCACTTTCCCATCCTGTTCTTCGTTATCACCCCAGCCCCTGGGTGATTATGAAAATGGTGGCTGAAGTTGTGACCCCTCTTTACACGTCTGGGATACATGTAGTTCTCGACCTCAACTACTAGCTCTTGATGACGACCTTGCCAGTTAGTCACAGACCACCTGCAGACATCTGTTACCCTGCTGTCATCCTTCGGTTCTCTCAAGAGTGACCTGAAATCCCACCTCCCACCAACACATAGGTTATCCTGGACACTGTGGCTCTCAAGTCTTTTATACACGCTCTAAGAGTTCGGCTTATGATCCCGATGGTTCAGGCTCACTCCTTGGTTCCGGCATGGATGGTCTGAGGCTTGTTTCATGCATCTGATTAACACCTTGTACCTGTTGGCACATATGGACTTTGCAGTGCAACGTTTGCCTACAATTGGCCCAACACTGTGGTCCTCTAGGACCACATCTACATTTACCAGGGAGCCAGGGATCCTCAGTAGTGCCTGACAGAAGCCAACTGACCTATGGCAGGTTTCCCCCTTAAACCACCCAGAGCTCACGGTAGTGATGGGTGCGTAGGCTCTGGGATGGTCACCTGTGAGAAGTAGAAATCCTATGTGTTTTGTCCTCTGTGGAACATAAGCACCATACCAGTCTCCTGGTGTATGTGCCATTTGGTTGGCCTTGAAAGCACTACCCCCCCCCCAACCCCCTGTACATCATCATCTTTCAGGGGGAAGCTGGTCCAGGTCCTAACGGACCATGCAATCACAATATACTGCTACAACAAGGTAAAGGCGCTATGATTTGTTTTTTTGCAGGGGAGAAGGAGACAGTTACTGCTGAGCCTCTAGATGTGGCATGACCTCCAAGGAAGCTCTCTGACAGCAAACTATTTAGTGGGAACGCTTAATGCCCAGGAAGACGAGGTCAGTAGCGGTCACCACAAACGGCACCCAAAGGCAGATCAAGACAGCTTTCGCAATCCATGACATGGATAGATCTTTTCACCACTGCTGAGAATGTGCAGTGTCTGGACTACTACATGCAGGTGTTTCTGCTTTCAGGCTCCCTGGGAGACACATTCAGCCTACAGTGGGACTTTAATCCCCTTAATGCCTTCCCCTTTTTACCACGTCAAGCAAGAATTCAGAAGGGATCAAGCTCAAATCATCCACGTCGCTCTGGATTGGGCCAGGGAACTGTGTTGGCACAACCTGATGAGCCTGATCATTAACCCTTGGGTGATTCATCTCCCTCTTCTTGACAATCTTCTGTCTCACTGAATGGTTCTACACCCAAATCTCCACCACCTAGACTCCAATGTAAGGAAATTGAGTGAAATCAACTGAGTGGCTTTGACATGCTTGCAGAACTAGTGGAAGTTATCATTGCAGAGCTGTGCTTGTATACCAAATCCATTTAGTCTGGTCATGTGGCAAAGTGCAGACACAGTAAGGTTGATCATTTTCAGTCATCTATTTGTTTTGTCACCTTTAACGGTTATTCATCTGCCCTTTCTATGTTTGCCAGATAAACCTTCCTTTTTCAAATCACCGGTTGTGATGTGTTTCTTGAGAAGTCTCACATGTTGCCACCTATGCCCTTTATTGAGCCTCAGTGAGACCTTAACTTGGCCCTCACTTTCTTGATGTGCATGCCCTTGGAGTCTATACCCTCTTGTGCATGGAGATTGCTGCTCATTAAGACCATATTACTCCAGTATTGGAATTTTCATATATTACCATGCTTGAATCCTTCCCCATCGTCGAGATGGGAGCCCCCAGTACATCGAAACAGCAATATATATAAGCTACTGCAATGAAAAAAGGCCCAAAGGCTTTCACTGTAGTAGCCCATCGTTATCTCTATGAGGAAGAAGGATCAAAGCAAGCCCCAGCCAATCAGGCTTCCCCTCCCTCTAGAACCCTCCTGAGAGAAGCTCTCTTCCCTCAGATTTTCTACCGCACGTCGTGCTAGGGAGTCTCCATTGAGCTCTGCTGAGTCAAATCTCCAGAGAAGTTTATCTCTACTGTTTTTTCTTCAGAAAAAGAGGATTTCTTCAGCAAGTAAGGTGTCATCTTCTTACTTTACTTAAAGGAGATGTATTTTGACAAAATTCATCATGTCAGATAAGGAAAAGAAACGTCTTTTCAGAGCCTGTAAGACCTGTAGGAAAAAAATGACTTCAGTTTGAAGACCCACACAAGGACTGCATTTATTGCCTCTATCCTGACCATGTAGCCAAAGACTGCAAGGTTTGCAGGACCTTTTCCAACAAAACCCCCAAAGACAGAGAGAGGGTAGGCTACTGATTTGGCTCCAGAAGTTGAAATCCAGATCAAACCCAGTGTCTGGTTCTGACAGTGAGGAATCTTCATCCTCTTCAAGAAAGCTACAGAAAAGAGGCAGACCTCCTCAAGCCCACCATTCTGAGGATCTACCTAGAAAGGCTCATAAAAAGACCAAACAGGTGTCTTCTAAAGCTGGCAGTCCTTCCAGTTCCCCTCACAGGAGTTCAGTTTCATCTAAAAGACACTCTAAAGAACGTTTTGTCTCCTCAGAACGCAGCAAAAGAGACTTTTCTGAGCCTCCAACGCCACCTCCTGTGGTAAAACATGTCTTTAAGAAGCCGTCTGAAAAATCTGCGACGACGACAGCATCGTGGACAAGAGCACCGTCGACAGCAGTGTCTAAAGGTGTCTTTATAACCTCGTCGTTGACTGCGACAACATCTACTGTCTCTACAGTGGCTTCTTCCTCAATGATAATCATTTTGACGACGTTTGTGTTCACTTCGCCCATCGCCTCTTCTCCGTAGACGATGCTGCCAGTGAGACCGCCTACGATGATACTACTGTCGTCAGCTTCCTCGTCGACAAGATTTTCTCCATCGTCAGTGATGTCTCTGTCGACGATCCCGTCGGCGCTGCCGTCGACGATGCTGATGCCGTCAACAATGCCATCCACATTGCCGTCGACAAGAGTTAAAGGACATAGGAAGTCTGATTTCCTTTCGCCATTGGTGACATCTCCAAGTAGGGTATCAGCGTTGGTACCTACACATCTATTGGAGCAAGAAGATATGGATGATGAAGGTCCTTTTGGGATTGCGCATAGCCCATCAGAATGGCATGTCAAGTGCCAGGATCTAGAGGAGGACATGCAGCATAATCCGCACTCATATTATCCACAACCACACCAGTATCCCTATCAAGAGCAGATGTTTTTTTTGCCAGGATCGCTCATAGCTGACTTGCAGCTGATGTTGAATGACTATTGAAGGCGGTTTCCACCAGCTGGCTCAGAGGTACAGCAACCTTCTATCATGCCCTCTATGCCATTTCCTTCTACTCTGGTTCATCCAGTGATCCAGCCATTGCATGTACCACCACAGACGCCAGCATCAATCCATACACAGGATCTGTCATCCTCTGATGATGATGAAAGAGAGGAAGGAGAATTGCCGGATGCCATAACAGAGTGGGATGATTATCAGATTCCTACTCCGTCCTCACCCTCCCCGGATCCAGTGGATTCCCCTCCTGGTGACATCAGGGGTTTTCACAACTTGCTAGAAAGAACTGCAAAGAGATTTGAGCTGCCCATGCCCACGAAGCAGATGGACTGCTTCTTGTATGATTTCAAGGAACCTTTTCAGAAAAGTGGAAAAATCATGCCAAATGTGGACTATATTTGGGATGAGGGCATTAAGGTAATGAAGAACCCAGCGACAGTCACCCCGGTTCTATTGCGCCTTGATAAAAAATATAAGGCACCTGAAGACTATCCTGCCTGCCTCACGGGCCATCCCAAACCGGACTCAGTTATTGCCCAGGCAGAGCAGCGTAGATCCAGGATCCCTTCAGCGCCAATCTCTACCGGACAAGGAGGGTAGGAGGCTTGATAATATAGGGAAATGTTTTTCTTTGATGGCTTCGCTTATAAGAAGAGCTTCTAATTCTTTGGCTATCATAGGCAGATATGATAGACAGCTATGGGCAGACATTGCGCCCTATCTGGATCAACTGCTAGAGGATTCTAAATTGGAAGCCAAGAAAGTCTTTCAAGAAGGAGAGAGGTCTTCTGCCGAAGTCATAGACTGTGCCACGGCTTTCCAACAGATGGCAGGTGCTGCGGTTCTCAGAAGGCAGGGTTGGCTCCGGGCAACTTCGTTTAGACCCGAAGTTCAAAACAAAATTCTGGAACTTCCTTTTGATGGTGAAGCCCTATTCGGGAAGCACATTGATGATGCGCTTCAGTCAATAAAGACAGACACTGACACTGCCAGGTCCCTTGGCACCCTACAGTTTAAAAGACAGCCTTTTCGGGGAGCTAGAGGCCGGGGTTATTCATCGGATAGAGCAGGCTTCCAAAAGTATAGATACCCCTCTGTCTCTGCCACATCTCATTCCTTTCGCCCCCAGTTCCAACAGAGAATGCCTCCGCAAGCGGCTTATTCAAGACCTTCACAGAGAGGAAAAGCTGGAAGTCGAGCAAAAGACACAGGCTGTAGACAATGACTTTCTACCGTCTCCGAACCTTCACTTGGATGCAAAACTAGGGGGAAGAATTTATTTTCCTTTTCTTTCACAATTGGCAAAAGATAACATCAGACGAATGGGTCCTAAATCGCATTCAATTTGGTCATACTTTGGATTTCCTGCAGTACCCTCCTACAACACCTCCCCTCCCTCAAAGGGTGAAACACTTGCATCTGCTCAAGTAGGAAGTCGAGTCCATGCTCCTCAAGGGAGCTATAGAAAGGTTTCCACATCAGGACAGAAAAAAGGGTTACTACTCTCGATTCTTCCTAGTTCGAAAGAAGAGGAAAAGTTGGCATCCAATATTAGACCTCAGGGATCTCAATACTTCTCTCAAGAAACAATCATTTCGTATGATCACCCTGTCAGACATTCTGTCCCTTCCAAATCCGGGAGATTACTGGCCACCCTAGATTTGCAGGACTCATATTTCCATATCCCTATTCACCCTTCCTACAGAAAGTACCTCAGATTTGTAGTAGCCGGAGACCATTTCCAGTTCAAAGTGTTCCCCTTTGGTCTGAAATTGGCCCCCAGAACCTTGACCAAATGCTTGGCTCCAGTGATAGTGTCGTAGTTTGGACTCTTGCTCTGAGCAAGACTGCGGGTCTCAGGATGACAGTACTTTCGTTTGTAGGTGACTAAGTTTCTTCCTACAACTAGTTGTAACTGTTGTCCAAACCTTACCGGCTTACTAGCAGTATCTCACCAGAAACACAATAGTAAAAGGTGATTTGTAGCAGTCACTTACGCATGGACTCAAAATAAGATATCTCAGGGTTGTCGTGGGTAAACGGAAATTACCCTTTTCTCACAGATTTATTATGTCTCATACAAACAAAAGGCAATAACACAGATGCAGTGAAGTTATAATAGTTTTTTATTAAAAATAACTGCAATTTGTGATAAGTTGCATGAACTGCAATGATTAGGATAATGAATATACCAAGCAACAGTATTGTGAAGAGGAGAGTCATTGTTATAAAGACCCCCACCATTATGCAATATATGAAAGAAATATATGTATATGTAAAAGATGGAATAAGCCCTAACACCTTAAGGAGAGTAGGTCTAACCTCCTACCTAAAAAAGGAGAGCTGGGTTCGTTAAACCTAATCTGCCAAAGCCGTGTCCATGAGAGGAGCCCCCAACCCTCGTTACCTTTGAATGAGGTCTCTATCTCAGACTCCGCAGGGACACGAAGACTGGGTCAGCGTCAAGATGATTGCAGCATCGGTATCAGCGATGGTGGCGATGCCCTCTGGTCGGAATCCCTCTGATTATCTGTCTAAAAGTGTGTTGTATTTATACAGATCTACAAGGTCCCCTGACATAAGTGTTATTCATAACATAGATAACAGGCATGCTTGGGACGGCAATTAATATCAACAATCCCTCGAAAGTATAGAGAGGGAAAATCCCTAAGTGTGAATGCCTACTGCATGTTTGTCTTTCGTGCTTGATCTTGACGCCTTGGCGCAGTGACACCGATAATAGAAACCATAACAAGTGGCCTAACTATAAACAAGGCCGCCATTTTAAAGGAAATAAATAATTAAATGGGCTAAGACAGAGCAAGCTAAGTAGGTTAAAAGTCACTGGGTGACGGGGGCACGAGTTTAGAAGCCTACGGCTAAGCTAACTCCTGTTATCCCGTTAAAACAAACTAGGATTCACTACACCCTCCCCATTGCCGTAACAGGTATGATGAAGGTAAAGAAACCTAATCGCTAAAAAGTTGCTACTGAACTAAAAGCCAAAAAAAAAAAAAAACGTAATGACAAAAAATAAATGCTGTGTGTTTAAAATTCAGTTAAAAAACATTCAGAGATGTTAATATCAACCATGACAAGTATAGCAAACTTTTAGTATAATCGCTGCTTCTTAGAACCGGGAACTGGCAAGCAAATTCATCAAATTATGTGCTATATGCAGGATCTTGAAGAATGTCATCGAAGTCACCATTCAAGGATCTCAAAAATGAGTCAACATCCTCTGAAGTGAAATTGAGAGCTGGACGGACAAACGGATCCACAGAGCAGAAGTGAGCCATGGTCATCGGTGTATCGACACTCGCTGCAGTGTCCTCATCCATGTTAGATCGTATAACAGAAGGCTCATAGGTGGCCTCGCGGAGCAACCGCAGTCTCAAGGGGCATGACCGTGTATGAACCCTCACCGGGGACATCAGCAGTTCGTGGTCCACAGGAGATGTCGGCGCAACAGCAAGACAGACCATAGGCAGATGTTCAAAGAGAAACCATATGCAGCGGAACACTGGTTGTACGCACCACAGTAGAGGCCGGAATGACAAGACCAATCAAATTCCAGTTCCACCAGCAAAGGTGTACCGAAGATCCGAACCATGCGTTCACGGCACAACATTGTTGACGGGAGCGGCTCCATTGCTCTGTGTCGCTGGAAAAAAACAACCACCGCGAATCAGAAAAAATAGCAGTAGTAGTCCGCCAATTAAAGCCAAAATAATCGGAAAGCCACCAAACACACTGGAAAAGAGAGAATGGATGGCTGATGGGATGACTCCGAAGACAGTCTGGAAGATGGACACGAAACCAGACCCGACAGCCTTAAAGAAATGAACAATCCCAGTTGTGCTTGAAGCATTGAATATTCTGGATACCAACTCTCCAAAGTGTTTGGGGAAATCGGTATTTAAAAGGGATTGTATCTCAGCTGATGATCTCGCAATCTGGAGAGCATACGTCTCTTTTGCGGATGTCAAGGCAACCTGTTTTTGAAACAATAGCGCCTTCAGTCTACTCAACTTGTCATAGTTCACATTAATAGTATCAATGTGGGGCCACATTTCAGATACCTGTATCTCTCGCGTGGGGGGAAACAAAACATGGCCACAACACGTAACGACCTTCGTGACTGAGATTGCGTAGGCAATTCCAGGTCGCAAGCCGCAACAGCTGTCATCGCTTAGAAGAACATAACTCCCATTAGAAAGTACATGAAACACTGAATGAATCAAGGGGACGGGAGTACCCTTCAGAAAACAGGCCAAATTCGCGACCCCCGCATTGCAAAGGCCGTGAAGAGACACCTGTTTGCATATCATGGAATGACGAACAGTAGTCTCACATTCACGTCCGCTAAGAAAGACCTCCTGTTCGCCGTTCAGACATCGATACTCAAAGGGCAACTCCCACTCTTCCTTAATAAAGCTATCTCCTAGCCGTTCATATCGTCCCACTGCAAGATGTTTCAGGCAGCGTGAGAAACGAAACGTTGAAAAGGGTAAATTAATAATGCCGTGTAAGAGCCAGATAGTTGAAGGACTCTCTGCTACTGTGAAGGGCAACTTATCTAATTTTTCAACTTGAAGCAAGGTGAAACGAGCCTTCCTTTTAGCCACTGTCTCTTGTTCCCTGGAAAAATTAAAAGCAGCGAATAGTTCACTCCCATTAATGTATTTCCATGGAATGTGGCCACTTCTCAGCGTCTGCAATGCCCAATTCAGCTGCATGATGGAACGCAGCTGTGTTTGCCCATGATATAACCGGGACAAATCAGTCTGAGTGATATCAATAGCAGATGACACTATATTCAACAGTGAATAAATCCTGTTTGATAGCGTGTTCATGCCATTGTCGACAACAGCCAATGTTTTTTCCAAATTTTCCTTATCAAGTTGCCGTAAACGTGCAGCAGCCTCAATTTGAGAAAGTTTGCAAATTTCATTATACATAGCATATAAAAAACGTTTCGAGCGTTGTTTCCTAGGACCTAATAGGAAATCTTGTAACTCTATACTGTCAGAAAGAGTGTTCAGGTGTTGTTTTACCACTGTTAAAGTGTTCGTCTGTACCCATAGCTGGCACAGCTTACCCACACTGTATGTTGTAATTATACCAGTATGTTGACCTGATAGAAAGCGAGGGTCTGGCCTATGAATGGAAAAACCCCTTGAAGAGTTCAAAAAACGCCTCTGACATTCATCAGTGTCGGTGGGCCATACCAACCATCCCCCGGGACGAGAAAGTGAAGAATTATAAGCACCAGCCTTAACCAATGCATCTAGCCTGTCCTCTGAAACATTACGAAAGTTTTGCCAATCTCAAAATTTTGTCGGTGTAGGAATATTGGGCGTGTTTAGATCTTTAATCTTTGCTAACCCCAGACATGATGTCTGCTCAACAGTGTCATTCAAAAAAATCATTTGCACAGGAATTAAGCAAGCTCGAAACAAAGCCTCCCTACCCTGTATTTGCCAATCTTGTGTTCCCCATACACTCTTCAAATCGATAGTGTTCTTCCAATATTCATAACCTTCAATCGAGAGTCGGGAAACAAAGGGAACTGAATAAATCAGTTTTGTATCTTTTAGCAAGAGTTTTCTAAATTGTGTTGTAGGTAATTTAAAATAATATGATTCAGCTTCCTTCGTATCATGCCCAGAAAAGTATGTGAATTTGTCACTGTAATACTTTGGACTCCCCACCCGTGGTGTTGAACAGTGTTCCCATTGCGTGTAGTTAAAGAGAGGCCTATATCTAGTTGCACAGTGCAGGTAGTGATGTCCCCAATTATTATAGCAGAACATTTCACCATAATTCATTGTATAATCATATACATCATCACTCCCAAAAGCGGAGTAGTCCTTCATTTCAGTTAGCATGGAATCAACTGTTTGGACATCCCAATCATCAGAGACAACATTAGGTGTAATAACATCAGACATTGAAATCTTGAACACGTATGGTATTTGAATTATCTCTGTAGGCCCGTATATATCGAACGGAACTTTGTCCCAAACAATCCCATCAGGAATTGGAATAGCTGTAATATTGACAGGGGACAAATCACGTCGGACCTTATGTGATGAATGATGTGGTGTTAAAATTACATCAACAGGCTCCACTGAGGACCGATCAGCAATATAGTGACCATTAATTAGTAAAAAGAAAACAGTCACAAAACCAATCCATAAAAATAATGCAATAAATGTCAAACAGAACCAGAGATAGTTCCATGGATATATCAAATAGTTCTTCTTAAGCCATCGATACAATTTGCTATCTCTGGAAAGTTTGTCAGTCACAGTTGAGGATGAATCTGAAGAAAAATCATCAATGTCTACAAAATAGCCAGAGGAATTTTCCGCAAACACAGGACCCATCGAATTCACATCCATTGCTCGTGGAAGTTCTTGATAGACGACGTTACCAGTCATGGAAGTGTTCGTGTAAAATACAGCCAAATCCTGTAGCGGGGTGTTCTCCGAAGTTGTTACTGGAGCCAACAAAAGTTCATTTTCCGCCCTCCCCATGGTTGAGGAACTGTCTGGAACAGCAGCTGACATAGTTGCATAGTCAGTAGTAGCGATGGTCATCCTACTATGTAGAGGGATGTCCTGTTGGGTAGTGAGAGGGGATCGGGAACTACCCTAGGGACCTCCTGGTCTACTGTGAAGAATCGGCCACATGGTGTAATTTGATGTCATCAATGGAGATGAATCTGTTTGATTTGGAACCAGACAACGGTGGAAGGATGACAGTCCTGGTGCCTTTTATCCCCAAGACCGGTACAGGTGCTCTGTACGCTGGACCAAACTCTTTTTTTCACAGCGATCTTCTCACGAACCAGATCCCCAACGTTAGGAATCCAGCCAGTCGAAGTTTTCGCCAAATCCCTTATTCCCAAGGTGGCAGCACTTGCAGATGATTTTTCATCACAGAATTGTTGAAGCTCCTGTAAAACAGCGAGACGTTCTTTTATGTCAAATGGTGTTTCTGCTGCCACCATACCAGGGGCATCAAGATCGGGGACATACATAGTTGTCCCAAAGAGAACCTCATATGGAGACTTTCCCCCCAAGGACCGTCTTGGCAGATTATTCAGTGCTCTCTGGACCCCATATAAGTGATGTAACCAACTGCGGCCTGAACCTAATACTCGAGCTGTTAAGGACTGCTTTAGATCACGATTACGCCTCTCCACAACCGAATTTCCCTCGGGATGGTATGGTGAGGAGTAATGGAGTTCAACACCCATCGTCCTCATGGTGTCCCTGAAAGCCTTAGAGGCAAATGCAGGGCCCTGGTCCGAATGGAATGCTGCAACCGCATATGTACCGATAAAGATCAGCAAATCTTTTATAACAGTCCGGGCATCAGCCGACCGCTGTGGCCATACCCACAGGAATCTAGAACAGGAATCTACAGCCACTAAAATGTATTTGTATGCACCATCAGGTTGCAAAGGACCACAATGGTCCAGGTACACACAATGGAGTGGCTTGTCTGACACTAAGAGAGATGTCGTCGGAGGGCGTCTGATATTGGAGCCCTTAATCTGCTGACAAATGTCACAGCAAAGGACATACTGTTTAGTCCGTCTGCAAAGACCAGGTCACCAGTACCGTTGTTGTAGAATGGTGATAGTGGCTTGTATACCAGCATGTGCAGAAGCAACACCCTCATGTGCAGCTGTAATCAGCTCCAATCTTTGGTCTTCATTTGGGATCACTCGATCACCAACATCAGGAATTGTTGCAAACGCAACATTCTGTGCACTGATATGATAGGTATAGTTCATAGGGTATCCTTTCGGAAGTGTCCTGCCTGCAGCCGAGGCTTTAACGGCAATCAGTATTTCATTATCCAAACTCGTTCGAGAACGAGTCACTGCAGCCACAGAAGCCGTAGCTACTGATGCTTTGGCTGCTTCGTCAGCCAATGTATTACCGGCAACATGTATTCCTACACGTTGGTGCCCTAATGTATGAACTACATGGACACATGGCAGCTTATCCTTAAGATCAGCCACCCTTCCCCACAACATTTTGTGTTTAATGGTGTTCCCTTTAGAATCTCTAAACTCGTTCAGTTTCCAATGATTGAGGTATTCATTGAATGACTGGACGCAGTAATACGAATCACAGACAATCAAAGTCTGTGTTCCTGGCTCTGAATGTTTGAGCGCTAGAAGAAGAGCCTTAAGCTCGGCCAACTGGGCTGTGCTGTCCCCTAAGGTCTGAGTGTAGGTATTATGAGGATGGAAAACTCCGTCTTCCATTACCCCGCACACGGCTGCGCAAGCTGGCGAGTATTGATGTTTTGTACCCACAGCCGGTTGTGCCGATCCGTCAGTATAAATGATTGTATCATAACTGTCTATTGGCAATATGTGTAAGGGAGCGGGGTACTCCTGTTCATACTGGAGAAATTCTTGTGTCTGAAGTCTTGGGTCAAACACATAATCAACATCAGTGGCGGTCAGAGACGTTGCCCATTGAATCCAGCGTGGATGTAACGCCTTAGCGTTTGGAACGCTCACTTTAGTGACAGCCTCTAAGGCCAGAACCGGGGAGACAACAATAATGCGTTTCCCCTGGGCAAGCGGTCTCTCCTTTATGACGGCCATCTGAACTGCTGTCAGAATTTTTTCAGTAGGAGCAAATCGTTTCTCTCCATTGGAGTACAAATGTGATTTGTATGCTATCGGCACCGTGTCACCCTCATTAAAGGTGACCTAGGTAAATCCTCGGGCACCAGCTATTATTCTGATGACCAAATTCGTTGTATTGTCCCGTGTGCATAAGTGTCTAGCTTCCAGCATGTCTCGTTGTATGTCCCTAAGGATGTGTGTGTGTTCAATTGTCCATCGCTTGCTAGAATAATTGGGCTCAATTAAGTCATATAGTGGCTTGACGCGTTCAGAGTAATCTGGAATGTATGTTCTGCCAAAATTAAAGAAACCCAGTAATGACTGTAATTTCTTAAGCGTGTTCGGAGGCTGAAGCTGAGCACACTTCTCTAGGAAGTGCGGGCCAGGCTCTTCCCCTCGTTTGATAGCTCATACCCTAGGAACAATACACTAAGAAAGGAAATCTTGCTTTTCTTAAAATTAAATTTATATCCGTAGGCAGCAAATCCCAGAATTATCCGATCGACCCTTGCAAGATGAATGTCAAGGGTGTCATCAGTGAGATAGATATCATCCACATAGGATAATGCCTCGGAATCAAGCTCGTGTAGGATTGATGTGACACGGGCCAAAAACAGTCCTGGGCTGTTCTTATGACCTTGGGGTAAACGACAAAAGCGTTTCTGGGAACCAAAGGAAAATGCACTTAGGTCTCTACTTTCATGTGCTAAATTCTGGCAGAAAAAACCATTAGATATATCCAATGTAGTTTTGTATTTTTTACGCACTATATTATTAATCAGCGCTGTGCTGTGTGAATTTTGTATAGCATAAGTGAGTGTATGACTATTCAAGTGCCTATAATCAACCACTATTCTATAGGAATGATCAGGTTTCGCAACGGGAAATAGCGGATTATTCATTGCCGATGTACAGTGCTCAATTACTCCCTGGTATTCAAGTTGTGACAGTATCTCCGTCACTGGAGCTTTTGCTTCATGTTTAACAGGGTATTGTGGCTGCGGGTGTGGTGTAGACCGAACGGGAATAATATGACAATGATAGTCCTTGTCCCAACCTACATGATTACGGTATAATGCAGGTGCCTGCGCTAAAGCCCATTCAGCAGCATAGGATTGTTTGTCTGCCTCCGGAACAAGATCGGAGAAAGAAGGCAAAATGACATCTTCCCCATGTGGGAGCTTGCGGACAAGTTCATCCCAGAATATTACACTAATAATGCGTTCCACGTCTCCCTCTATCTTAAGTGTTAAATCATAAACCCGATCGGGTGGGAGAACGTGGCCATCCGCCGGCTCAACTGTGATGTAATCGCTAGTTGCTGTCGCATCCAGATGATCTTTCAGACTCTGGCGACATATCGTGACCTCTGCCGCGCTGTCCAACAGAGTCACTGCCCACCTCTTGTTCCTCAATAGTGTTTTCAATACCACTGGCATTTTTAACGGTCAGTGCTGCCACTTTCTTCTTTTTAAATTGTGGCTTTTGCTGAGGAGTCTTTTCTTCTTTTTTAATGGTAGACTGCGGCGAGTCTTTCTTTTCTTTCACGTATTCCGGACGTCAATCTTGACGGCCCCCTCTCTCGCTACGTTTATCCGGTGCGTCCTGAAAGGAACGAGAAGGACGTGAATCAGTATATCTGTCTGGAGTTCTAATGTTATCCCTATTTCTGAGATTATACCTCCTTTCGGAGTACTCCGGATGTGGAGAATCAGCTCTTTTATTTCTCCTATCTTTGAAATCTTTTTGTTTGTCCCAGCGCTTTTTAGAGCCCTCTTGTGCTTGCTTTGTACCTTCCTTGTGGGTGGTACTCGGTATGTCCAATTTTTTAGGTTTGGCACCCAGCCCATCCCGTCCTATACTAGTATAGGTATCAGATATTATTTTTGGTAGCTGTCTCTCCTGTTCCACATGTGGAGTTTCCCGGAGATGCTGGCGTATCGCCAGTGCCACTGCTTCCCTTTTAATATTACTTAATATTATCGAGGAGACGGCGTCAAAGTTACGCATCAATTTCATCCCCAGATCCAGGGCCAGTGCGGCCCCATGTTCATTTTGTATTTGTTTTAACACTTCCGGTAAATTGGCAAGTGTAGGGGTACCATGTGTGGTAGTATAAACGGCAGCGCAGACTGTACCCCATGTGGCACATTCATCCACCGAGGGAACCATCCCAAACGGCAAGCACATAGTGAGCAATCTATGTTTTTCCTGTGGCCCCGTATGGGGGAACACAGCTTCCAGCTGATTTGTTTTCTGGGCAATCCAGAACGGTATTTTTTCTCGATCCGAGGGCACTTTACCCATAATGGTATGCACTGTTTGTGGATTAATCCCAGTAGCCAATTGATAGCCACCAGCTACTGGCGGTGCTGGACGCGCTGGTGTAGTGTTCAATGTTCGCATTACGAACTGGACCAATCGTCTATATAATGCCACTAATTCACTATATAATATTCTTAAATCTACAATCGGCATAGTCTGTATGCCTGGGTGAGGTGTATATGTGTGAGAAGGTAGCCTCTTTCTAGCCTTGTTACCCCCACTTTTGGCCTGTTTGTGAGTGTATGTCAGGGTGTTTGTCACTGTTTTCACTGTCTCACTGAGATCCTGATAGCCAGGCCTCAGTGCTCATAGTGAAAACACTATGTTTTCAGTATGGTTGTTATGTGTCACTGGGATCCTGCTAGTCAGGACCCCAGTGCTCATAGGTTTGTGGCCTATATGTATGTGTCACTGGGACCCTGTCACACAGGGCCCCAGTGCTCATAGGTGTGCATGTATATGTTCCCTGTGTGGTGCCTAACTGTCTCACTGAGGCTCTGCTAACCAGAACGTCAGTGGTTATGCTCTCTCATTACTTTTAAATTGTCACTAACAGGCTAGTGACCAATTTTACCAATTCACATTGGCTTACTGGAACACCCTTATAATTCCCTAGTATATGGTACTGAGGTACCCAGGGTATTGGGGTTCCAGGAGATCCCTATGGGCTGCAGCATTTCTTTTGCCACCCATAGGGAGCTCTGACAATTCTTACACAGGCCTGCCACTGCAGCCTGAGTGAAATAACGTCCACGTTATTTCACAGCCATTTTACACTGCACTTAAGTAACTTATAAGTCACCTATATGTCTAACCTTTACCTGGTAAAGGTTAGGTGCAAAGTTACTTAGTGTGAGGGCACCCTGGCACTAGCCAAGGTGCCCCCACATTGTTCAGAGCCAATTCCCTGAACTTTGTGAGTGCGGGGACACCATTACACGCGTGCACTACATATAGGTCACTACCTATATGTAGCTTCACAATGGTAACTCCGAATATGGCCATGTAACATGTCTATGATCATGGAATTACCCCCTCTATGCCATCCTGGCATAGTTGGCACAATCCCATGATCCCAGTGGTCTGTAGCACAGACCCTGGTACTGCCAAACTGCCCTTCCTGGGGTTTCACTGCAGCTGCTGCTGCTGCCAACCCCTCAGACAGGCATCTGCCCTCCTGGGGTCCAGCCAGGCCTGGCCCAGGATGGCAGAACAAAGAACTTCCTCTGAGAGAGGGTGTGACACCCTCTCCCTTTGGAAAATGGTGTGAAGGCAGGGGAGGAGTAGCCTCCCCCAGCCTCTGGAAATGCTTTGTTGGGCACAGAGGTGCCCAATTCTGCATAAGCCAGTCTACACCGGTTCAGGGACCCCTTAGCCCCTGCTCTGGCGCGAAACTGGACAAAGGAAAGGGGAGTGACCACTCACCTGACCTGCACCTCCCCTGGGAGGTGTCCAGAGCTCCTCCAGTGTGCTCCAGACCTCTGCCATCTTGGAAACAGAGGTGCTGCTGGCACACTGGACTGCTCTGAGTGGCCAGTACCACCAGGTGACGTCAGAGACTCCTGCTGATAGGCTCCTTCAGGTGTTAGTAGCCTTTCCTCTCTCCTAGGTAGCCAAACCCTCTTTTCTGGCTATTTAGGGTCTCTGTCTCTGGGGAAACTTTAGATAACGAATGCATGAGCTCAGCCGAGTTCCTCTGCATCTCTCTCTTCACCTTCTGATAAGGAAACGACCGCTGACCGCGCTGGAAGCCTGCAAACCTGCAACATAGTAGCAAAGACGACTACTGCAACTCTGTAACGCTGATCCTGCCGCCTTCTCGACTGTTTTCCTGCTTGTGCATGCTGTGGGGGTAGCCTGCCTCCTCTCTGCACCAGAAGCTCCGAAGAAATCTCCCGTGGGTCGACGGAATCTTCCCCCTGCAACCGCAGGCACCAAAAAGCTGCATTACCGGTCCCTTGGGTCTCCTCTCAGCACGACGAGCGAGGTCCCTCGAATCCAGCGATGCTGTCCAAGTGACCCCCACAGTCCAGTGACTCTTCAGCCCAAGTTTGGTGGAGGTAAGTCCTTGCCTCACCTCGCTGGGCTGCATTGCTGGGAACCGCGACTTTGCAGCTACTCCGGCCCCTGTGCACTTCCGGCGGAAATCCTTTGTGCACAGCCAAGCCTGGGTCCACGGCACTCTAACCTGCATTGCACGACTTTCTAAGTTGGTCTCCGGCGACGTGGGACCCCTTTGTGCAACTTCGGCGAGCACCGTTTCACGCATCCTCGTAGTGCCTGTTTCTGGCACTTCTCCGGGTGCTACCTGCTTCAGTGAGGGCTCTTTGTCTTGCTCGACGTCCCCTCTCTCTTCAGGTCCAATTTGCGACCTCCTGGTCCCTCCTGGGCCCCAGCAGCGTCCAAAAACGCCAAACGCACGATTTGCGTGTAGCAAGGCTTGTTGGCGTCCTTCCGGCGGGAAAACACTTCTGCACGACTCTCCAAGGCGAGAGGGATCCGTCCACCAAAGGGGAAGTCTCTAGCCCTTTTCGTTCCTGCAGAAACCTCAGCTTCTTCTGTCCAGTCGAAGCTTCTTTGCACCCGCAGCTGGCATTTCCTGGGCATCTGCCCATCTCCGACTTGCTTGTGACTTTTGGACTTGGTCCCCTTGTTCCACAGGTACCCTAGATTGGAAATCCACAGTTGTTGCATTGCTGGTTTGTGTCTTTCCTGCATTATTCCTCTAACACGACTCTTTTGTCCTTAGGGGAACTTTAGTGCACTTTGCACTCACTTTTCAGGGTCTTGGGGAAGGTTATTTTTCTAACTCTCACTATTTTCTAATAGTCCCAGCGACCCTCTACAAGGTCACATAGGTTTGGGGTCCATTCGTGGTTCACATTCCACTTTTGGAGTATATGGTTTGTGTTGCCCCTATCCCTATGTTTCCCCATTGCATCCTATTGTAACTATACATTGTTTGCACTGTTTTCTAAGACTATACTGCATATTTTTGCTATTGTGTATATATATCTTGTGTATATTTCCTATCCTCTCACTGAGGGTACACTCTAAGATACTTTGGCATATTGTCATAAAAATAAAGTACCTTTATTTTTAGTATAACTGTGTATTGTGTTTTCTTATGATATTGTGCATATGACACTAAGTGGTACTGTAGTAGCTTCACACGTCTCCTAGTTCAGCCTAAGCTGCTCTGCTAAGCTACCATTATCTATCAGCCTAAGCTGCTAGACACCCTATACACTAATAAGGGATAACTGGGCCTGGTGCAAGGTGCAACTACCCCTTGGTACTCACTACAAGCCAGTCCAGCCTCCTACATTGGTTGTGCAGTGGTGGGATAAGTGCTTGAGACTACTTACCACTCTTGTCATTGTACTTTTCATAAGAGAAAAATATACAAAACAAGGTCAGTGTATATACACATAGCCAAAAAGTTTTGCATTTCCTCTTTGCACTCTTTTCTAAGTGCTGAAAAGTACTTCTAAAACTTTCAAAAAGTTCTTAAATGTTTAAAACGTTTTTTTCTGTCTTTCCAAAAAGTTCTGAAAACTTTTTTCTCTTTTTCTATCACTTTAACTCTCTCTAAAAAATGTCTGGCACAGGAAAAAATGTTGAACTGTCCAAACTTGCATATGATCACCTTAGCTGGAAAGGAGCAAGGAGTCTCTGCATAGAGAGAGGTTTGAGTGTAGGGAAGAATCCTTCCTTAGAACTGTTAATTAACATGCTTAGAGTACAGGATAAGGCCATAAGTGCCCAATCTGTAGAAAAAGTAGCTAATGGTTCTCAATCTGATCCAGGGACTCCCCCAGGAAAAGATTCAGGAAAGAAACTTCTCAGCCTGCCCATTACTAGACAGTCTAGCATAGTTGGTACAGAGGTTGAATCACACCATACTGATGGTGTGCTCTCACATTATACTGGTAGCCAAGCTGTTAGGGTGCCCTCTGTAAGGGACAGGTCTCCTTCTGTTCATTCCCATCATACCTCTGTATCTAGAAATGTCCCTCCCACCCACCCTGATGACAGATTGTTAGAAAGGGAGCTCAATAGATTGAGAGTGGAACAAACCAGACTGAAGCTCAAGAAGCAACAGCTGGATTTGGATAGACAGTCTTTAGAATTAGAGAAGGAAAGACAGAAGTTGGGTTTAGATACCCATGGTGGCAGCAGCAGTATTCCCCATAGTCATCCTGCAAAAGAGCATGATTCCAGGAATCTGCACAAGATAGTTCCCCCTTATAAGGAGGGGGATGACATTAACAAGTGGTTTGCTGCACTTGAGAGGGCCTGTGTTGTACAGGATGTCCCTCAAAGGCAGTGGGCTGCTATCCTATGGCTATCATTTAGTGGAAAAGGTAGGGATAGGCTCCTTACTGTGAAAGAAAATGATGCTAATAATTTCCAAGTTCTTAAGAATGCACTCCTGGATGGTTATGGCTTAACCACTGAACAGTACAGGATAAAGTTCAGAGAGACCAAAAAGGAGTCTTCACAAGACTGGGTTGATTTCATTGACCATTCAGTGAAGGCCTTGGAGGGGTGGTTACATGGCAGTAAAGTTACTGATTATGAAAGCCTGTATAACACAATCCTGAGAGAGCATATACTTAATAATTGTGTGTCTGATTTGTTGCACCAGTACCTGGTAGACTCTGATCTGACCTCTCCCCAAGAATTGGGAAAGAAGGCAGACAAATGGGTCAGAACAAGGGTGAACAGAAAAGTTCATACAGGGGGTGACAAAGATGGCAATAAGAAGAAAGATGGTGAAAAATCTCAAGATAAGCATGGGGATAAGGGTAAAACCAAAGATCCCACTTCAAATCTTAAACACTCTTCAGAGGGTGGGGATAAAACAAATTCTTCCTCTTCTTCCCAACCTGCACACATTAAAAAGCCTTGGTGCTTTGTGTGTAAAAACAGAGGCCATAGGCCAGGGGATAAGTCCTGTCCAGGTAAACCCCCTGAGCCTACCACCACTAATACATCAAGCTCTAGTGCCCCTAGCAGTAGTGGTACTAGTGGTGGGACTGCTGGCAACAGTCAAGCAAAGGGTGTAGTTGGGTTCACTTATGGGTCCATAGTAGAAACTGGGGTAGTCAGTCCCAAGACAGTTTCTGTCACACCTAGTGGCACTGGCCTTGCCACACTGGCTGCTTGTCCCCTTACAATGGATAAGTACAGGCAGACAGTTTCAATAAATGGTGTTGAGGCCTTGGCCTACAGGGACACAGGTGCCAGTTTCACTTTGGTGACTGAAAACCTAGTGCCTCCTGAACAACACATCATTGGACAACAGTATAAGATTATTGATGTCCATAACTCCACTAAGGGCCTGATTCTAACTTTGGAGGACGGTGTTAAACCGTCCCAAAAGTGGCGGATATACCACCTACCGTATTACGAGTTCCATAGGATATAATGGACTCGTAATACGGTAGGTGGTATATCCGCCACTTTTGGGACGGTTTAACACCGTCCTCCAAAGTTAGAATCAGGCCCTAAGTTTCTTCCCTTAGCTATAATTCAGTTTAGTTGGGGTGGAGTTACTGGCCCTAAGCCGGTGGTGGTATCACCTAGCTTACCTGTAGACTGTCTCTTAGGTAATGACCTAGAGGCCTCAGGTTGGGCTGATGTAGAGTTTTATGCCCATGCAGCCATGCTGGGCATCCCTGAGGAATTGTTCCCTCTCATTTCAAGTGAAATGAAAAAGCAAAGGAGAGAAGGCCTGAAAACTCAGGATCCCTCTCCATCAACAGGTAAAAAGGGTATCACAGTATCCCCTAACCACCCTACCATTCAGGATACCATTCCTGTGGTGGGAGAAACCTCTCCTGGGGTAGCACCTGTTCCAAGGGAATCATCAGCTGGCAAAGCTGGACTCCCTGAGGTGGAAGTACCTCTCTGTGGGATAACTAACATTGGTGAGAAAAACAGCACCATTTTAGTTAACATGGAGCATCCCTCCAACCCTCCCAGAGAAACTTTAGTGCAGAAACTCTGCACTGCCTCACAACACTTAGGACAGCATCCCTGCCCTAGTGTGGAGCTGATAGGACAGCATCCCTGTCCTGCTCCAACCCAAGAGAAACAGCATCCCTGTTCTCTCTTCCAGCCATATGGACAAAGTTTTTGCCCAGCTATGGCTTTTCTGAGACAGCATCCCTGTCTGGCATTTCCATCACTACAAATAGGTTCAGTGGACAATTCCCACTGCTCTAAACTAAAACTTACTGATAGAAACTCTGAAAATACATCTTCACACTGTTGCTTAGCTAAAAAACTTCAAACAGGGTGGTTTACATCCCCACAGGGAAGTAACCATATAGTGGATGATAAAGGGAGTAACCAGTCTATTGCAGAGCTACTCTCTACTTATCACCACTTAGACAATAAAGTCTCAACTGGCCAAGGTTAGCCTTATTGTCCTTCGTTTGGGGGGGGGGTTGTGTGAGAAGGTAGCCTCTTTCTAGCCTTGTTACCCCCACTTTTGGCCTGTTTGTGAGTGTATGTCAGGGTGTTTGTCACTGTTTTCACTGTCTCACTGAGATCCTGATAGCCAGGCCTCAGTGCTCATAGTGAAAACACTATGGACCTCATTCTGACCTTGGCGGGCGGCGGAGGCCGCCCGCCAAAGTCCCGCCGTCAGATTACCGTTCCGCGGTGGAAAGACCGCGGCGGTCATTCTGACTTTCCCGCTGGGCTGGCGGGCGGTCGCCTTCAGACCGCCCGCCAGCCCAGCGGGAAAGAGGCTTCCACGATGAAGCCGGCTCGGAATCGAGCCGGCGGAGTGGAAGCTGTGCGACGGGTGCAGTTGCACCCGTCGCGTATTTCACTGTCTGCGCAGCAGACAGTGAAATACATGTAGGGGCCCTCTTACGGGGGCCCCTGCAATGCCCATGCCAGTGGCATGGGCACTGCAGGGGCCCCCAGGGGCCCCCAGGGGCCCCGCGACCCCCCCTACCGCCATCCGGATCCCGGCGGTCCGACCGCCGGGATCTGGATGGCGGTAGGGGGGGTCGGAATCCCCGCGGCGGTGCAGCAAGCTGCGCCGCCGTGGAGGATTCAATGGGGCGGCGGTACACTGGCGGGAGCCCGCCAGTGGTGCCGGTCCGACCGCGGCTTTACCGCCGCGGTCGGAATCCCCATTGGAGCACCGCCGGCCTGTCGGCGGTGCTCCCGCGGTCCTCCGCCCTGGCGGTCAAAGACCGCCAGGGTCAGAATGACCACCTATGTTTTCAGTATGGTTGTTATGTGTCACTGGGATCCTGCTAGTCAGGACCCCAGTGCTCATAGGTTTGTGGCCTATATGTATGTGTCACTGGGACCCTGTCACACAGGGCCCCAGTGCTCATAGGTGTGCATGTATATGTTCCCTGTGTGGTGCCTAACTGTCTCACTGAGGCTCTGCTAACCAGAACGTCAGTGGTTATGCTCTCTCATTACTTTTAAATTGTCACTAACAGGCTAGTGACCAATTTTACCAATTCACATTGGCTTACTGGAACACCCTTATAATTCCCTAGTATATGGTACTGAGGTACCCAGGGTATTGGGGTTCCAGGAGATCCCTATGGGCTGCAGCATTTCTTTTGCCACCCATAGGGAGCTCTGACAATTCTTACACAGGCCTGCCACTGCAGCCTGAGTGAAATAACGTCCACGTTATTTCACAGCCATTTTACACTGCACTTAAGTAACTTATAAGTCACCTATATGTCTAACCTTTACCTGGTAAAGGTTAGGTGCAAAGTTACTTAGTGTGAGGGCACCCTGGCACTAGCCAAGGTGCCCCCACATTGTTCAGAGCCAATTCCCTGAACTTTGTGAGTGCGGGGACACCATTACACGCGTGCACTACATATAGGTCACTACCTATATGTAGCTTCACAATGGTAACTCCGAATATGGCCATGTAACATGTCTATGATCATGGAATTACCCCCTCTATGCCATCCTGGCATAGTTGGCACAATCCCATGATCCCAGTGGTCTGTAGCACAGACCCTGGTACTGCCAAACTGCCCTTCCTGGGGTTTCACTGCAGCTGCTGCTGCTGCCAACCCCTCAGACAGGCATCTGCCCTCCTGGGGTCCAGCCAGGCCTGGCCCAGGATGGCAGAACAAAGAACTTCCTCTGAGAGAGGGTGTGACACCCTCTCCCTTTGGAAAATGGTGTGAAGGCAGGGGAGGAGTAGCCTCCCCCAGCCTCTGGAAATGCTTTGTTGGGCACAGAGGTGCCCAGTTCTGCATAAGCCAGTCTACACCGGTTCAGGGACCCCTTAGCCCCTGCTCTGGCGCGAAACTGGACAAAGGAAAGGGGAGTGACCACTCCCCTGACCTGCACCTCCCCTGGGAGGTGTCCAGAGCTCCTCCAGTGTGCTCCAGACCTCTGCCATCTTGGAAACAGAGGTGCTGCTGGCACACTGGACTGCTCTGAGTGGCCAGTACCACCAGGTGACGTCAGAGACTCCTGCTGATAGGCTCCTTCAGGTGTTAGTAGCCTTTCCTCTCTCCTAGGTAGCCAAACCCTCTTTTCTGGCTATTTAGGGTCTCTGTCTCTGGGGAAACTTTAGATAACGAATGCATGAGCTCAGCCGAGTTCCTCTGCATCTCTCTCTTCACCTTCTGATAAGGAAACGACCGCTGACCGCGCTGGAAGCCTGCAAACCTGCAACATAGTAGCAAAGACGACTACTGCAACTCTGTAACGCTGATCCTGCCGCCTTCTCGACTGTTTTCCTGCTTGTGCATGCTGTGGGGGTAGCCTGCCTCCTCTCTGCACCAGAAGCTCCGAAGAAATCTCCCGTGGGTCGACGGAATCTTCCCCCTGCAACCGCAGGCACCAAAAAGCTGCATTACCGGTCCCTTGGGTCTCCTCTCAGCACGACGAGCGAGGTCCCTCGAATCCAGCGATGCTGTCCAAGTGACCCCCACAGTCCAGTGACTCTTCAGCCCAAGTTTGGTGGAGGTAAGTCCTTGCCTCACCTCGCTGGGCTGCATTGCTGGGAACCGCGACTTTGCAGCTACTCCGGCCCCTGTGCACTTCCGGCGGAAATCCTTTGTGCACAGCCAAGCCTGGGTCCACGGCACTCTAACCTGCATTGCACGACTTTCTAAGTTGGTCTCCGGCGACGTGGGACCCCTTTGTGCAACTTCGGCGAGCACCGTTTCACGCATCCTCGTAGTGCCTGTTTCTGGCACTTCTCCGGGTGCTACCTGCTTCAGTGAGGGCTCTTTGTCTTGCTCGACGTCCCCTCTCTCTTCAGGTCCAATTTGCGACCTCCTGGTCCCTCCTGGGCCCCAGCAGCGTCCAAAAACGCCAAACGCACGATTTGCGTGTAGCAAGGCTTGTTGGCGTCCTTCCGGCGGGAAAACACTTCTGCACAACTCTCCAAGGCGAGAGGGATCCGTCCACCAAAGGGGAAGTCTCTAGCCCTTTTCGTTCCTGCAGAAACCTCAGCTTCTTCTGTCCAGTCGAAGCTTCTTTGCACCCGCAGCTGGCATTTCCTGGGCATCTGCCCATCTCCGACTTGCTTGTGACTTTTGGACTTGGTCCCCTTGTTCCACAGGTACCCTAGATTGGAAATCCACAGTTGTTGCATTGCTGGTTTGTGTCTTTCCTGCATTATTCCTCTAACACGACTCTTTTGTCCTTAGGGGAACTTTAGTGCACTTTGCACTCACTTTTCAGGGTCTTGGGGAGGGTTATTTTTCTAACTCTCACTATTTTCTAATAGTCCCAGCGACCCTCTACAAGGTCACATAGGTTTGGGGTCCATTCGTGGTTCACATTCCACTTTTGGAGTATATGGTTTGTGTTGCCCCTATCCCTATGTTTCCCCATTGCATCCTATTGTAACTATACATTGTTTGCACTGTTTTCTAAGACTATACTGCATATTTTTGCTATTGTGTATATATATCTTGTGTATATTTCCTATCCTCTCACTGAGGGTACACTCTAAGATACTTTGGCATATTGTCATAAAAATAAAGTACCTTTATTTTTAGTATAACTGTGTATTGTGTTTTCTTATGATATTGTGCATATGACACTAAGTGGTACTGTAGTAGCTTCACACGTCTCCTAGTTCAGCCTAAGCTGCTCTGCTAAGCTACCATTATCTATCAGCCTAAGCTGCTAGACACCCTATACACTAATAAGGGATAACTGGGCCTGGTGCAAGGTGCAACTACCCCTTGGTACTCACTACAAGCCAGTCCAGCCTCCTACATTGGTTGTGCAGTGGTGGGATAAGTGCTTGAGACTACTTACCACTCTTGTCATTGTACTTTTCATAAGAGAAAAATATACAAAACAAGGTCAGTGTATATACACATAGCCAAAAAGTTTTGCATTTCCTCTTTGCACTCTTTTCTAAGTGCTGAAAAGTACTTCTAAAACTTTCAAAAAGTTCTTAAATGTTTAAAACGTTTTTTTCTGTCTTTCCAAAAAGTTCTGAAAACTTTTTTCTCTTTTTCTATCACTTTAACTCTCTCTAAAAAATGTCTGGCACAGGAAAAAATGTTGAACTGTCCAAACTTGCATATGATCACCTTAGCTGGAAAGGAGCAAGGAGTCTCTGCATAGAGAGAGGTTTGAGTGTAGGGAAGAATCCTTCCTTAGAACTGTTAATTAACATGCTTAGAGTACAGGATAAGGCCATAAGTGCCCAATCTGTAGAAAAAGTAGCTAATGGTTCTCAATCTGATCCAGGGACTCCCCCAGGAAAAGATTCAGGAAAGAAACTTCTCAGCCTGCCCATTACTAGACAGTCTAGCATAGTTGGTACAGAGGTTGAATCACACCATACTGATGGTGTGCTCTCACATTATACTGGTAGCCAAGCTGTTAGGGTGCCCTCTGTAAGGGACAGGTCTCCTTCTGTTCATTCCCATCATACCTCTGTATCTAGAAATGTCCCTCCCACCCACCCTGATGACAGATTGTTAGAAAGGGAGCTCAATAGATTGAGAGTGGAACAAACCAGACTGAAGCTCAAGAAGCAACAGCTGGATTTGGATAGACAGTCTTTAGAATTAGAGAAGGAAAGACAGAAGTTGGGTTTAGATACCCATGGTGGCAGCAGCAGTATTCCCCATAGTCATCCTGCAAAAGAGCATGATTCCAGGAATCTGCACAAGATAGTTCCCCCTTATAAGGAGGGGGATGACATTAACAAGTGGTTTGCTGCACTTGAGAGGGCCTGTGTTGTACAGGATGTCCCTCAAAGGCAGTGGGCTGCTATCCTATGGCTATCATTTAGTGGAAAAGGTAGGGATAGGCTCCTTACTGTGAAAGAAAATGATGCTAATAATTTCCAAGTTCTTAAGAATGCACTCCTGGATGGTTATGGCTTAACCACTGAACAGTACAGGATAAAGTTCAGAGAGACCAAAAAGGAGTCTTCACAAGACTGGGTTGATTTCATTGACCATTCAGTGAAGGCCTTGGAGGGGTGGTTACATGGCAGTAAAGTTACTGATTATGAAAGCCTGTATAACACAATCCTGAGAGAGCATATACTTAATAATTGTGTGTCTGATTTGTTGCACCAGTACCTGGTAGACTCTGATCTGACCTCTCCCCAAGAATTGGGAAAGAAGGCAGACAAATGGGTCAGAACAAGGGTGAACAGAAAAGTTCATACAGGGGGTGACAAAGATGGCAATAAGAAGAAAGATGGTGAAAAATCTCAAGATAAGCATGGGGATAAGGGTAAAACCAAAGATCCCACTTCAAATCTTAAACACTCTTCAGAGGGTGGGGATAAAACAAATTCTTCCTCTTCTTCCCAACCTGCACACATTAAAAAGCCTTGGTGCTTTGTGTGTAAAAACAGAGGCCATAGGCCAGGGGATAAGTCCTGTCCAGGTAAACCCCCTGAGCCTACCACCACTAATACATCAAGCTCTAGTGCCCCTAGCAGTAGTGGTACTAGTGGTGGGACTGCTGGCAACAGTCAAGCAAAGGGTGTAGTTGGGTTCACTTATGGGTCCATAGTAGAAACTGGGGTAGTCAGTCCCAAGACAGTTTCTGTCACACCTAGTGGCACTGGCCTTGCCACACTGGCTGCTTGTCCCCTTACAATGGATAAGTACAGGCAGACAGTTTCAATAAATGGTGTTGAGGCCTTGGCCTACAGGGACACAGGTGCCAGTTTCACTTTGGTGACTGAAAACCTAGTGCCTCCTGAACAACACATCATTGGACAACAGTATAAGATTATTGATGTCCATAACTCCACTAAGGGCCTGATTCTAACTTTGGAGGACGGTGTTAAACCGTCCCAAAAGTGGCGGATATACCACCTACCGTATTACGAGTTCCATAGGATATAATGGACTCGTAATACGGTAGGTGGTATATCCGCCACTTTTGGGACGGTTTAACACCGTCCTCCAAAGTTAGAATCAGGCCCTAAGTTTCTTCCCTTAGCTATAATTCAGTTTAGTTGGGGTGGAGTTACTGGCCCTAAGCCGGTGGTGGTATCACCTAGCTTACCTGTAGACTGTCTCTTAGGTAATGACCTAGAGGCCTCAGGTTGGGCTGATGTAGAGTTTTATGCCCATGCAGCCATGCTGGGCATCCCTGAGGAATTGTTCCCTCTCATTTCAAGTGAAATGAAAAAGCAAAGGAGAGAAGGCCTGAAAACTCAGGATCCCTCTCCATCAACAGGTAAAAAGGGTATCACAGTATCCCCTAACCACCCTACCATTCAGGATACCATTCCTGTGGTGGGAGAAACCTCTCCTGGGGTGGCACCTGTTCCAAGGGAATCATCAGCTGGCAAAGCTGGACTCCCTGAGGTGGAAGTACCTCTCTGTGGGATAACTAACATTGGTGAGAAAAACAGCACCATTTTAGTTAACATGGAGCATCCCTCCAACCCTCCCAGAGAAACTTTAGTGCAGAAACTCTGCACTGCCTCACAACACTTAGGACAGCATCCCTGCCCTAGTGTGGAGCTGATAGGACAGCATCCCTGTCCTGCTCCAACCCAAGAGAAACAGCATCCCTGTTCTCTCTTCCAGCCATATGGACAAAGTTTTTGCCCAGCTATGGCTTTTCTGAGACAGCATCCCTGTCTGGCATTTCCATCACTACAAATAGGTTCAGTGGACAATTCCCACTGCTCTAAACTAAAACTTACTGATAGAAACTCTGAAAATACATCTTCACACTGTTGCTTAGCTAAAAAACTTCAAACAGGGTGGTTTACATCCCCACAGGGAAGTAACCATATAGTGGATGATAAAGGGAGTAACCAGTCTATTGCAGAGCTACTCTCTACTTATCACCACTTAGACAATAAAGTCTCAACTGGCCAAGGTTAGCCTTATTGTCCTTCGTTTGGGGGGGGGGGTTGTGTGAGAAGGTAGCCTCTTTCTAGCCTTGTTACCCCCACTTTTGGCCTGTTTGTGAGTGTATGTCAGGGTGTTTGTCACTGTTTTCACTGTCTCACTGAGATCCTGATAGCCAGGCCTCAGTGCTCATAGTGAAAACACTATGGACCTCATTCTGACCTTGGCGGGCGGCGGAGGCCGCCCGCCAAAGTCCCGCCGTCAGATTACCGTTCCGCGGTGGAAAGACCGCGGCGGTCATTCTGACTTTCCCGCTGGGCTGGCGGGCGGTCGCCTTCAGACCGCCCGCCAGCCCAGCGGGAAAGAGGCTTCCACGATGAAGCCGGCTCGGAATCGAGCCGGCGGAGTGGAAGCTGTGTGACGGGTGCAGTTGCACCCGTCGCGTATTTCACTGTCTGCGCAGCAGACAGTGAAATACATGTAGGGGCCCTCTTACGGGGGCCCCTGCAATGCCCATGCCAGTGGCATGGGCACTGCAGGGGCCCCCAGGGGCCCCGCGACCCCCCCTACCGCCATCCGGATCCCGGCGGTCCGACCGCCGGGATCTGGATGGCAGTAGGGGGGGTCGGAATCCCCGCGGCGGTGCAGCAAGCTGCGCCGCCGTGGAGGATTCAATGGGGCGGCGGTACACTGGCGGGAGCCCGCCAGTGGTGCCGGTCCGACCGCGGCTTTACCGCCGCGGTCGGAATCCCCATTGGAGCACCGCCGGCCTGTCGGCGGTGCTCCCGCGGTCCTCCGCCCTGGCGGTCAAAGACCGCCAGGGTCAGAATGACCACCTATGTTTTCAGTATGGTTGTTATGTGTCACTGGGATCCTGCTAGTCAGGACCCCAGTGCTCATAGGTTTGTGGCCTATATGTATGTGTCACTGGGACCCTGTCACACAGGGCCCCAGTGCTCATAGGTGTGCATGTATATGTTCCCTGTGTGGTGCCTAACTGTCTCACTGAGGCTCTGCTAACCAGAACGTCAGTGGTTATGCTCTCTCATTACTTTTAAATTGTCACTAACAGGCTAGTGACCAATTTTACCAATTCACATTGGCTTACTGGAACACCCTTATAATTCCCTAGTATATGGTACTGAGGTACCCAGGGTATTGGGGTTCCAGGAGATCCCTATGGGCTGCAGCATTTCTTTTGCCACCCATAGGGAGCTCTGACAATTCTTACACAGGCCTGCCACTGCAGCCTGAGTGAAATAACGTCCACGTTATTTCACAGCCATTTTACACTGCACTTAAGTAACTTATAAGTCACCTATATGTCTAACCTTTACCTGGTAAAGGTTAGGTGCAAAGTTACTTAGTGTGAGGGCACCCTGGCACTAGCCAAGGTGCCCCCACATTGTTCAGAGCCAATTCCCTGAACTTTGTGAGTGCGGGGACACCATTACACGCGTGCACTACATATAGGTCACTACCTATATGTAGCTTCACAATGGTAACTCCGAATATGGCCATGTAACATGTCTATGATCATGGAATTACCCCCTCTATGCCATCCTGGCATAGTTGGCACAATCCCATGATCCCAGTGGTCTGTAGCACAGACCCTGGTACTGCCAAACTGCCCTTCCTGGGGTTTCACTGCAGCTGCTGCTGCTGCCAACCCCTCAGACAGGCATCTGCCCTCCTGGGGTCCAGCCAGGCCTGGCCCAGGATGGCAGAACAAAGAACTTCCTCTGAGAGAGGGTGTGACACCCTCTCCCTTTGGAAAATGGTGTGAAGGCAGGGGAGGAGTAGCCTCCCCCAGCCTCTGGAAATGCTTTGTTGGGCACAGAGGTGCCCAATTCTGCATAAGCCAGTCTACACCGGTTCAGGGACCCCTTAGCCCCTGCTCTGGCGCGAAACTGGACAAAGGAAAGGGGAGTGACCACTCCCCTGACCTGCACCTCCCCTGGGAGGTGTCCAGAGCTCCTCCAGTGTGCTCCAGACCTCTGCCATCTTGGAAACAGAGGTGCTGCTGGCACACTGGACTGCTCTGAGTGGCCAGTACCACCAGGTGACGTCAGAGACTCCTGCTGATAGGCTCCTTCAGGTGTTAGTAGCCTTTCCTCTCTCCTAGGTAGCCAAACCCTCTTTTCTGGCTATTTAGGGTCTCTGTCTCTGGGGAAACTTTAGATAACGAATGCATGAGCTCAGCCGAGTTCCTCTGCATCTCTCTCTTCACCTTCTGATAAGGAAACGACCGCTGACCGCGCTGGAAGCCTGCAAACCTGCAACATAGTAGCAAAGACGACTACTGCAACTCTGTAACGCTGATCCTGCCGCCTTCTCGACTGTTTTCCTGCTTGTGCATGCTGTGGGGGTAGCCTGCCTCCTCTCTGCACCAGAAGCTCCGAAGAAATCTCCCGTGGGTCGACGGAATCTTCCCCCTGCAACCGCAGGCACCAAAAAGCTGCATTACCGGTCCCTTGGGTCTCCTCTCAGCACGACGAGCGAGGTCCCTCGAATCCAGCGATGCTGTCCAAGTGACCCCCACAGTCCAGTGACTCTTCAGCCCAAGTTTGGTGGAGGTAAGTCCTTGCCTCACCTCGCTGGGCTGCATTGCTGGGAACCGCGACTTTGCAGCTACTCCGGCCCCTGTGCACTTCCGGCGGAAATCCTTTGTGCACAGCCAAGCCTGGGTCCACGGCACTCTAACCTGCATTGCACGACTTTCTAAGTTGGTCTCCGGCGACGTGGGACCCCTTTGTGCAACTTCGGCGAGCACCGTTTCACGCATCCTCGTAGTGCCTGTTTCTGGCACTTCTCCGGGTGCTACCTGCTTCAGTGAGGGCTCTTTGTCTTGCTCGACGTCCCCTCTCTCTTCAGGTCCAATTTGCGACCTCCTGGTCCCTCCTGGGCCCCAGCAGCGTCCAAAAACGCCAAACGCACGATTTGCGTGTAGCAAGGCTTGTTGGCGTCCTTCCGGCGGGAAAACACTTCTGCACGACTCTCCAAGGCGAGAGGGATCCGTCCACCAAAGGGGAAGTCTCTAGCCCTTTTCGTTCCTGCAGAAACCTCAGCTTCTTCTGTCCAGTCGAAGCTTCTTTGCACCCGCAGCTGGCATTTCCTGGGCATCTGCCCATCTCCGACTTGCTTGTGACTTTTGGACTTGGTCCCCTTGTTCCACAGGTACCCTAGATTGGAAATCCACAGTTGTTGCATTGCTGGTTTGTGTCTTTCCTGCATTATTCCTCTAACACGACTCTTTTGTCCTTAGGGGAACTTTAGTGCACTTTGCACTCACTTTTCAGGGTCTTGGGGAGGGTTATTTTTCTAACTCTCACTATTTTCTAATAGTCCCAGCGACCCTCTACAAGGTCACATAGGTTTGGGGTCCATTCGTGGTTCACATTCCACTTTTGGAGTATATGGTTTGTGTTGCCCCTATCCCTATGTTTCCCCATTGCATCCTATTGTAACTATACATTGTTTGCACTGTTTTCTAAGACTATACTGCATATTTTTGCTATTGTGTATATATATCTTGTGTATATTTCCTATCCTCTCACTGAGGGTACACTCTAAGATACTTTGGCATATTGTCATAAAAATAAAGTACCTTTATTTTTAGTATAACTGTGTATTGTGTTTTCTTATGATATTGTGCATATGACACTAAGTGGTACTGTAGTAGCTTCACACGTCTCCTAGTTCAGCCTAAGCTGCTCTGCTAAGCTACCATTATCTATCAGCCTAAGCTGCTAGACACCCTATACACTAATAAGGGATAACTGGGCCTGGTGCAAGGTGCAACTACCCCTTGGTACTCACTACAAGCCAGTCCAGCCTCCTACATTGGTTGTGCAGTGGTGGGATAAGTGCTTGAGACTACTTACCACTCTTGTCATTGTACTTTTCATAAGAGAAAAATATACAAAACAAGGTCAGTGTATATACACATAGCCAAAAAGTTTTGCATTTCCTCTTTGCACTCTTTTCTAAGTGCTGAAAAGTACTTCTAAAACTTTCAAAAAGTTCTTAAATGTTTAAAACGTTTTTTTCTGTCTTTCCAAAAAGTTCTGAAAACTTTTTTCTCTTTTTCTATCACTTTAACTCTCTCTAAAAAATGTCTGGCACAGGAAAAAATGTTGAACTGTCCAAACTTGCATATGATCACCTTAGCTGGAAAGGAGCAAGGAGTCTCTGCATAGAGAGAGGTTTGAGTGTAGGGAAGAATCCTTCCTTAGAACTGTTAATTAACATGCTTAGAGTACAGGATAAGGCCATAAGTGCCCAATCTGTAGAAAAAGTAGCTAATGGTTCTCATCTGATCCAGGGACTCCCCCAGGAAAAGATTCAGGAAAGAAACTTCTCAGCCTGCCCATTACTAGACAGTCTAGCATAGTTGGTACAGAGGTTGAATCACACCATACTGATGGTGTGCTCTCACATTATACTGGTAGCCAAGCTGTTAGGGTGCCCTCTGTAAGGGACAGGTCTCCTTCTGTTCATTCCCATCATACCTCTGTATCTAGAAATGTCCCTCCCACCCACCCTGATGACAGATTGTTAGAAAGGGAGCTCAATAGATTGAGAGTGGAACAAACCAGACTGAAGCTCAAGAAGCAACAGCTGGATTTGGATAGACAGTCTTTAGAATTAGAGAAGGAAAGACAGAAGTTGGGTTTAGATACCCATGGTGGCAGCAGGCAGTATTCCCCATAGTCATCCTGCAAAAGAGCATGATTCCAGGAATCTGCACAAGATAGTTCCCCCTTATAAGGAGGGGGATGACATTAACAAGTGGTTTGCTGCACTTGAGAGGGCCTGTGTTGTACAGGATGTCCCTCAAAGGCAGTGGGCTGCTATCCTATGGCTATCATTTAGTGGAAAAGGTAGGGATAGGCTCCTTACTGTGAAAGAAAATGATGCTAATAATTCCAAGTTCTTAAGAATGCACTCCTGGATGGTTATGGCTTAACCACTGAACAGTACAGGATAAAGTTCAGAGAGACCAAAAAGGAGTCTTCACAAGACTGGGTTGATTTCATTGACCATTCAGTGAAGGCCTTGGAGGGGTGGTTACATGGCAGTAAAGTTACTGATTATGAAAGCCTGTATAACACAATCCTGAGAGAGCATATACTTAATAATTGTGTGTCTGATTTGTTGCACCAGTACCTGGTAGACTCTGATCTGACCTCTCCCCAAGAATTGGAAAGAAGGCAGACAAATGGGTCAGAACAAGGGTGAACAGAAAAGTTCATACAGGGGGTGACAAAGATGGCAATAAGAAGAAAGATGGTGAAAAATCTCAAGATAAGCATGGGGATAAGGGTAAAACCAAAGATCCCACTTCAAATCTTAAACACTCTTCAGAGGGTGGGGAATAAAACAAATTCTTCCTCTTCTTCCCAACCTGCACACATTAAAAAGCCTTGGTGCTTTGTGTGTAAAAACAGAGGCCATAGGCCAGGGGATAAGTCCTGTCCAGGTAAACCCCCTGAGCCTACCACCACTAATACATCAAGCTCTAGTGCCCCTAGCAGTAGTGGTACTTAGTGGTGGGACTGCTGGCAACAGTCAAGCAAAGGGTGTAGTTGGGTTCACTTATGGGTCCATAGTAGAAACTGGGGGTAGTCAGTCCCAAGACAGTTTCTGTCACACCTAGTGGCACTGGCCTTGCCACACTGGCTGCTTGTCCCCTTACAATGGATAAGTACAGGCAGACAGTTTCAATAAATGGTGTTGAGGCCTTGGCCTACAGGGACACAGGTGCCAGTTTCACTTTGGTGACTGAAAACCTAGTGCCTCCTGAACAACACATCATTGGACATACAGTATAAGATTATTGATGTCCATAACTCCACTAAGGGCCTGATTCTAACTTTGGAGGACGGTGTTAAACCGTCCCAAAAGTGGCGGATATACCACCTACCGTATTACGAGTTCCATAGGATATAATGGACTCGTAATACGGTAGGTGGTATATCCGCCACTTTTGGGACGGTTTAACACCGTCCTCCAAAGTTAGAATCAGGCCCTAAGTTTCTTCCCTTAGCTATAATTCAGTTTAGTTGGGGTGGAGTTACTGGCCCTAAGCCGGTGGTGGTATCACCTAGCTTACCTGTAGACTGTCTCTTAGGTAATGACCTAGAGGCCTCAGGTTGGGCTGATGTAGAGTTTTATGCCCATGCAGCCATGCTGGGCATCCCTGAGGAATTGTTCCCTCTCATTTCAAGTGAAATGAAAAAGCAAAGGAGAGAAGGCCTGAAAACTCAGGATCCCTCTCCATCAACAGGTAAAAAGGGTATCACAGTATCCCCTAACCACTCTACCATTCAGGATACCATTCCTGTGGTGGGAGAAACCTCTCCTGGGGTGGCACCTGTTCCAAGGGAATCATCAGCTGGCAAAGCTGGACTCCCTGAGGTGGAAGTACCTCTCTGTGGGATAACTAACATTGGTGAGAAAAACAGCACCATTTTAGTTAACATGGAGCATCCCTCCAACCCTCCCAGAGAAACTTTAGTGCAGAAACTCTGCACTGCCTCACAACACTTAGGACAGCATCCCTGCCCTAGTGTGGAGCTGATAGGACAGCATCCCTGTCCTGCTCCAACCCAAGAGAAACAGCATCCCTGTTCTCTCTTCCAGCCATATGGACAAAGTTTTTGCCCAGCTATGGCTTTTCTGAGACAGCATCCCTGTCTGGCATTTCCATCACTACAAATAGGTTCAGTGGACAATTCCCACTGCTCTAAACTAAAACTTACTGATAGAAACTCTGAAAATACATCTTCACACTGTTGCTTAGCTAAAAAACTTCAAACAGGGTGGTTTACATCCCCACAGGGAAGTAACCATATAGTGGATGATAAAGGGAGTAACCAGTCTATTGCAGAGCTACTCTCTACTTATCACCACTTAGACAATAAAGTCTCAACTGGCCAAGGTTAGCCTTATTGTCCTTCGTTTGGGGGGGGGGTTGTGTGAGAAGGTAGCCTCTTTCTAGCCTTGTTACCCCCACTTTTTGGCCTGTTTGTGAGTGTATGTCAGGGTGTTTGTCACTGTTTTCACTGTCTCACTGAGATCCTGATAGCCAGGCCTCAGTGCTCATAGTGAAAACACTATGGACCTCATTCTGACCTTGGCGGGCGGCGGAGGCCGCCCGCCAAAGTCCCGCCGTCAGATTACCGTTCCGCGGT